>NC_043704.1:64125090-64315804 GCF_006229205.1 Suricata suricatta | reverse complement strand
TGTGCAATCATGAATGGGATCAGTTTCTTGATGTCTCTTTCCATTGCTTCATTATTGGTGTATAGGAATGCAACTCATTTCTGCACATTGATTTTGTACCCTGCAACTTTACTGAATTCATTGATCAGTTCTAGAAGGCGTCTGGTGGAGTGTGCCGGGTTTTCCATGTAGAGTATCATGTCATCTGCAAAAAGTGAAAGTTTGACTTCTTCTTTGCCAATTCTGATGCCTTTTATTTCCTTTTGTTGTCTGATTGCTGATGCTAGGACTTCCAGCACTATGTTAAACAGAAGTGGTAAGAGTGAACACCCCTATCGTGTTCCTGATCTCAGGGGAAAGCTCTTAGTTTTTCCCCATTAAGGATAATATTGGCTGTGGGCTTTTCATAAACTGCTTTCATAATGTTTAGGTAAGTTCCTTCTATTCCGACTTTCTCAAGGGTTTTTATTAAGAAAGGAGCTGTATTTTGTCAGATGCTTTTTCTGCATCTATCAACAGGATCATATGGTTTTTATCCTTTCTTTTGTTAATGTGATGGATCACATTGATGGATTTGCAAATATTGAACCAGCCCTGTAACCCAGGAATGAATTCCACTGGATCATGATGGATAATTTTTTTTATACGCTGTTGAATTCTATTTGCCAGCATCTTGTTGAGTATTTTTGCATCTGTATTCACTGGTTATCTTATCATACTTAAATTTAAACATGCCATTAGAACACATCTTCATCACATGCTTGACGGACTTGCAGGCCTCAGCCAGCATGGGCTGCACAGCATCATCAGTGACGGCTGAATGCTCAGAGCTTATCTCTGGCCTGGGTCCTTCTCCACCTACTGCTCATCGCAGAGGATCTGCTACACCACATCTCTCAGGTTGTCTGAGGCTTTTTAGGCACTGGAGTCAAGGGGATCGGACACATGTTTTGCACCCAGGTTCATTCTTGGATTATTTTTGATCAACGTGATGATGCACTTAAGGTCATTGGCTGTATACCTGGTGGCAGTGTCTTGCAGGGCCTGTTGCTCCTCATTCTCCATGGTGAGCTTGGAGAGCTGAAGGAGGAAGCTGTCCTCCTCTTGGATGTTTCGGAGGCTCATGGTAGCTGGGAGGAAAGACTTTCTCTGCTCAAAGAAGGCTCTGGTTGTCTCTGATACATCACTTGCTCTGGGTCTCATGCCATATCATTTGGGTTATAGTTCAAAATTTAGCTGAAAACTTTACAATCTGCTAATTATTTAAGTTGTAAATACTCCTAATAACAGGTGGCAGCAGTTAGGTGCACGTCACTTGCGGAAACCATCTCCTGCTGAACCTTTCCAAAGGAAGTTCTGGATGATCTTATTATAGCTAGGATTTTCAGCTATGATGGTGCACTTCCAAAACTCACCTAGCAGATTATCCTTGTGCTTGGGGTAACATTTGCTTGAGGGCACACTTGCCTTAGGGGTCAAGCTCAAGTGGGTTTCCCCAGAGGTGTTGGGCTTGGCTGAAAAACCAGAAAATATCTGGGGATTGATATTGGTGATAAATGAGGCACCTTTCTTTGGAGATGTCACCTGGCCAGTGGCTGTCACCTTAGCCTGGACAACAGCTTTCTTTAGTGTGCTTGTTGCCTTAGAAGACAGATCCACAATGTGCTGGCTTATCTATTCCTTCTCATTAACTTCAATCTTCTTCCAGCCTTCCAGCTTGTAAGGTCCTCAGTACTCTTTGTGGTGGCCTGAGCCCACTCAAGTTTCTCAAACATTTATTTAATGTGATATTGCCACTTTGTCATATTCCTCCTGGACTCTGAGAAAGGACTGGGCACCACTCTGCCAATCCAGCATACACTCTTCACAATCTTCTCCTTGCATACACTGAATTGTTGTTCAGCCATCTCACAGGGGCTACTGCAGAGACCCACATGCAACTTTGGCAAGAAAATAAGGCAGGTAACATGTGGTCTTAGGTTACCTTTCTGGAATGACAGAACAGGTTTCATCTCTGCCCATGAAACAGATTTGTTTCTGACTGATGGCTGAATTGTCTTATGTCAGGCCAGTGATGTTCTTGGAATAGGCATAGTTCTTTTTGACTGAGTGCAGGGAGCTTTGGTGGGAAGAGGATTCTTAAAGCCAAAATCCTACATCTCACGAAATGACTGGGAAAATTAAAATAAGTCCATGGTTGGGCTGGGGGTGGGGGGTGGTTCTGAACTCTGCTTTCCCCTTCCTCCAGTACACACCACAGGCCTCAGACCAGGCACCCACAGACCACGTCAGTTGTCTATAGTCATTTGATTTTATTAATGGGGTTAAGGCGATTCAGTGAGAAAAAGACAATTTTTCAAGAAACTATGATGGATATACAAATGCAAAAACAGAAAACAAAAAACAAAAAACTTTTACCTTGCACTAAATGTATTAATGTGGATCATAAATCTAAATGTAAAATCTAAGATCACTGGGTGTTATATGGAAACCAATTTGACAGTAAACTATTAAATATAAAAGAAAATGATACTGAGCTTGGTGATGATTTTTAGGTTAGAACTAAAAGAATGTGTTATAAAAATAATCATTTTCATTAATGTAAATTAATACTTTTCAAAAGAAATTTAAGAAATCAAAAAGAACAACCTTAGACTATGAAAATATATTTACAAAACTTATATCTAAAAATGGACTTGTGTCTAGAATACATGAAGCATACTTACAACCCAGTAATAGTAAGATAAAAAACAAAATGGGCACAATATTTGAATAAACACTTATCAAAGTAAATATATAGATAGAAAATAAGTGCATGAGAAGATCATTAGTCATTTGGGTAATGCAAATTAAATCACAATGATATAATTCTATACACCATGTAAAATAGGTAAAATTTAAAAGGTTGTTCCTACCACATTTTAGCAGGAAATCAGAGCAATAGGAATTCTCATGTAGTGCTTGTGGACATGTTAAACAGTACTAGTTTTGAAAACAGTTTGGCATTTTCATAAAAATTTAAACAGAGGTTTATCATATGTAATAGCCATTCCACTCCAACATATTTAGCTAAGAGAAATAGCCAACACACCAGTATTCTAGTTAGTTTTATTTTTATTATACAGAAATAGAAGGCAATCCAAAATCCTTCAATATTGAATGGATTAACAAACTTCTATAATCTGTACAATAATATTCAGCAATAAGAACAAACTACTGACACATGTCTCAAAATAGATGCATTCTGAAAGAAGTATGTTCAGTGAAAGAAACCAAGCCCAAAAAAGTGTAACATGTTCTCAGTTTTAAGTCACATAAAATTTATAAAATGAACAATAATCTATATTGATGGGACACATACCACTGGTTGAGAGATTAAGCAATAGGAAGAAAGAGTACCAATGCATTACAAAAGAGCAGGACAGAAATGTCCAATATCTTAATTATGCTGATTGTTTCACAGGTGTATAAGTATGTCAAGATACATCAAATCATTAACTTAAAACATGTCCACCTTATTTCATATCAAACATATCTCAATAAATCTATAAATTATAATAGTAAAGTAAGCCCAAAACAAATATTACTAAAGAAAGAATAGAAGAGTAAGGATTGTTGAAATAGAAAACATTATCAAGAAAAAAACAAAACCAAAAAAAACCAGACAAGAATTAGTCAACCAGAATCAAAGACTGATTATTTGAAAAGACAAATGAAATTATCATCTGGCAATATAATTAGAGGAAAAAATAAGCTATTTATTAATATGCATTAGGAATTAAAAGTATAACAAGCTATATTAGAGATGTATAAAATCATAATAATGATATCAACTCTTTAGTACTAATGTTTAAAACATAGATAATGTGGACAATTCCCAGAAAAGTAAATTTTATCAATTTAGAAATCAATTGAAACAGAAGTAAACGTATAATCATTATTTATTTGTCAAAGTATATTAGCAACTTGGCGGCAGACGAATGCAATCTTACTGGCAAGTGTTTATCAAACTTTTAGTGAAATTATCGCCTATATTATATTCACATTTATACAGAAAAGCTACCTAGGAGACATTTTTCAATGCATTTTGAAGGCTAAGCAGAAATTATATCAAAACTGAATGAAGAGAATGGAAAATAGTGCTCTTCTCAGAAATGCAAGAACAGTTTCATGTTATTAAACACTGATTAAAAGAGGAGAAATATTATTTTACCAGTAGATTCAAAGAAAAACATTTAACTTCATTTAACACTCATTCATAATATAGCATTTAGGCCAACTGAAAATAGAAGATAACGTCCTCAACCTTCATAAAGCATCTCTATCAAAAACCTACAGGAAATATGAACAACTAAATACAGAAGCATTCTTTATGAAGTCAAAAAGAATTTTAAAGATACCTAATATTATTCCTCTTCTTCAACATAGTATCATTAGTCATAGTCTTTGTAATGGGACGAGAAATAACACATAAGAACAGTAAGGTTTTGAAAGGTAGAACTGCATTCTTATTTTTCAGGGACAATGTGACTACGTACATAGTCAATCCATGATCTATTCCAGTCCATTAGAATAAATCAGAGAATTCAGCAAAATTGCTAGAAATTAATCAGTAGATTAAAAAATCAATAGTTTTTTCTATTGATCAATATATCAATAGAAATCTCTTAGTTGGAGTATCCCCTGGAAGCAGAACCTGAAACAAAAATTTAGGTGCAACCAATTAATGTTTGTTATGAACTCAAGGAGAAGTAGATAGGAAGCAAGGAGAGGAGAAAAAGTCAATACAGGGGTGAATTATTGAAGTCACTGCTGTGGGTAATGGGTGTTTGATTTCACTGTGACATCTGAGAAGTACATAAAATTTCAGAATTACTGGTTGAAAGGAGAGGAAAGTGGGTCATTTATCCATGGCTCCTGTTCTCTAGGTTCAGGTTTGTTCTTGATGGCATCAACTTCCCCAAACTTGTCTCCTGTGTGTGGTATGTGCCTAGTGGACCTCTGTGGATTCAGAGAAGGCCCTGAAAGGCTTTCACATGGAATGGTCTGACACAACTGAGTCTGAAATCCGAGGTGAGTGGAGGGGATACGATGTAAGACTCTAAAGGCATCAGTGACAACCAAGAAAATAATATGTTTCCTAAAATATTTGAAATCACAGTAGCACCTATCTGTGTGTCTGTGTCTATCTCTCTAAGAATAAGCCCAGGGGTGCCTGGGTGGCTCAGTCGGTTAAGCCTCCGATTTGGCTCAGGTCAGATCTCACGTTCGTGGGTTCGAGCCCCGTGTCAGGCTCTGTGCTGACAGGTAGCTCAGAGCCTGGAGCCTGCTTCCAGTTCTGTGTCTCCCCTCTCTGCTCCTCCCCCTCTCATGCTCTGTCTCTCTCTGTATCAAAAAAAAAAAAAAAAAAAAGCCCAATAAAAAACTTGTGAAATCATTGCAGAGAAAATGGAGAGATGTCATGGTCATAGATGGGAAGGCTCAATATTGTAAAGACATCATTTAACCTCAAATTTAACAATAAGTTCAAAGTAATTAAAATTTAAAAAGCAACACTACAGTGATCTTTGTGGGACTTGACAGGATACATGCATATAGAGGCAAATGTAATAATGGAAGCAAACGGGAATGGGGTTAGCCAAGATAAATGAATGAGAATCGGGAAGGAGGATGTGCCCTCTGCCAGATTTTAAGCCTTGTTACAAAGCTGGAGAAACATTTAAGAAGTGTTTTTGATGCCGGGAGAAGGGAAAACATATAGTTTAAGGGCAAACTGGGAGATTTACTCACAACCCACTTAACTGAGAAAACATTAGTGTTTATATATGTAAAGGATAAGGAATAAATAAGTAAAAAGACAGCCCAATTACAAAATGGGTAAAGGACATGAGCCAGAAATCTACTGAATAAGAATCCCAAATATTCAATAAAATATGAAAACAAATCACTAGTAATCAGGGAAATGAAAACTAAATAGCAATTATATACAATTTCACATTTATCAGAATGAGAAAAAATTCCTAGAATAACAACTACTAGTGAAAAAAAAGGGGGGGCGTAAAGGAGAATTTTCATGCATTCCTTCAAGTGAATTGCTTCAAGTGAATATTGGTGCAAAGTCTTTATGATCAATTTTTCTGTATCAAAGGTAGCTGATGGTGACTTATTCACTGAAATACATCTCAGTTATGTGTTCATTGCTCTATCTTTAGTACCAGTTTCAATATCTGGTATATATTAGGCTTTATATGACTACCTGTTGTATAATTAGTAACTTTTTAAAAAGTAATCTTTTGCTATATAACTAACCATCTCCAGACTTAGTGGTTTAAAACAGGTTATTGCTCACAAGTCTGTGATCCATCAGCTTGGGTTAGGAAGGTTCATCTCTGCTTACTTAAAATGCCATCTAGGCCCAGTTTAAAATCTTGACTGGTATACATGGAGCATCTCTCCTCAGAATTTTTATCATCCTATAGATTAGCCTAGACTTTTTCATATGGTAGCAGAAGAATTTCTAGAATCAAGAGAGGGCAACCGGCAAGGTGCAAGCAGATTTTAATCCTCTTCTTTTATTACATTTGCTATTATCTATTGAGAAATGTGGAGGATATGAGATTTCGTTTTACTTGCAAGTTAACAAATTAGCCTGCTATAGTTTTCTGGAAGCTGGCAAGAAGATCCAAGTCTCTTGGTCCAGAGGCAAAGGATTCTGTTACAGCACAGTAAGTAGCATAAGCATCATGTGTACATGAGCTTTTATTGCCTCTCATGTCAAATGAGACTGACACAGGGGTGAATGTTTCAAATGCAGTGGGTTTCAATCACAGATGGGGAACTCTGAGCTTATAGAACCTCAATCTGTTATAACCTGTTATAAGCAAATCTGTCTTTGCCCCAGAGGAAGGCATCATCTCTTTGATAAGGGATGATGTATGATGTAGGATGTTAAGCAAATCTGTCCTTTGCTCTACAGGGAGACACTATCTTTACTTCTAAGGCTATTTGCTATACTTATACTTTCAAAATTCTTGAAAAAAATAGGCTGGAACAAAAGACCAATTCGTGCCTTGCTTGTAAGATGTGGAGAAATGTGAGAGAACCATGGTAGTTATCTTCTAACAATGTCCTATCAGTCAGAGTCACATGGACAAATCTAGAGTAGTGTGGGAGGAGACAATCCAGGGTCATGGATACAGGGAGTCATGATTTATTAAGAATTGTTACTATAATGATCTGTAATATCCTTCCATCCAGCGATTCACATCCAGGTATGAGATATTCTCACACCTGGAGACACTCTCATACGAGAAGACATGTAAAGATATAGCTATTACTTTTTTCTGTACATGTAAAATACTGGATACTATTTAAAAGTTCAGCAGAAGGGGAATGGATATATAAATTGTGGTTTATTCAGGAGCACTTGGGTGGCTTAGTTGGTTAAATGTCTGACTTTGGCTTAGGTAATGATCTTACCATTCATGAGTTCAAGCCCCATGTTGAGCTCTGTTCTGACAGCTCAGAACCTGGAGCCTGCCTCAAATTCTGTGTCTCCCTCTCTCTTTGCCCCTCTCCTGCTGGCGCTCACTCGCTCTCCCTCTCTCTCTCTCTCTCTCTCTCTCTCTCTCTCTCTCTCTCTCTCATGGCACTGTTATAAATAATTTATATGTATAATGTCAGCTCACAAAATTGTATGACATATCACAGGTGGGCATGTTAACCAAGACTGGAGATCTACTAAGATAGTTGGTTTGAAATATGCTGCATCAAAATGGGCATTTAGAACAAAAACTTGAATGCAAAAGTAAATCGTGATGGGGGACAGAATGCATCCCTTTATGTAAAATTCAAGGACATACAAAATAATGTTCATTTTTTCTCTTTAGTCTAAAGACTATGTCTTTAGTCCTTTTCTTTTAATCTATGTGCAAGTTCCAAAGTTATTTTGAGCTTTGCTTTGCTTCTCTTGCTGGATCTACTGCCTCCTTCCACTACTAAAATATGTATTCTATTTGAAACTGAGGATCTAATGCTGGAACCCAGCCATCATTGGCTAAGGAGAATGCTTTGCCAGACCTGCAGGTGGTTGGTTCTTCTGCAGAGCTCCTCTGGGCAGAAGAATCACACTTACCTCTGCTGCTATTCTTAACTTCAACATTTATTTTTGATACAAACATACTAAATATTCTTTCCACTTTTGTCCTTTGACATTTTCTGTTATTTACATTATATTCACCAAACTTGAATATTTTTCCATCCCTGTGAAAACCACTGCACATTCTTTACCAGAGCCTCTGATATTCTTATTGCCATTTATCAAAGATTCTCACAAAAAAAAAATCTGTGAGATTTAATGTCCTAAAATTTGTAATGAAATTCAACAAAGATTTGTTGAACCACTTGGGTATTTTTGCCATAGGTAGCCCAGGGGTGAATAAGATAAGGTCCATGCCTTTGGAGAATTCACAGCCTACTGGGAGAGAAAGACCTATAAACATAGTAACCAACCCATGATGCAATATGTGCTAAGACAAATGTGTTTATAAACTACTTTGGGCTCACAGATAAGGGAGTGATTAATTTTACCTTCAAGTCTGAGGGAAAACCATAGAAATTAAATTACATCAAGTTGAAACTTGACAGATAAGTAAGGGATTCCACAAGAGAAAAAGTAAGTAGGGATAGTCTGAGAAAGGTAAAGAGCACATACGAATGGCTGAAACAGGAAAGGATATGGGGAATATAGGATATTGTTGGTGAAACGTAAGTTATATTAAAAGACAGAGAGAGAGCCCAGGGGGTTTCGGAATGAGCAGATACATGGAGGCCTGGATAAGGAGTTTGCACTTTAATATGCAAGCAATAGGGACTTTCAAAAGATTTAGAGTAGGGAAGTCTCATGGCCAGATTTTTGTTTTAAAAATTTTTGGATTTGGTCCATTAGAGTATAGGCTTCATGAAAGTAGTAACCTTGTTTGTTTTATTCTTATAAACCCAGTCTCCAGAATGATCCAAACATATGGTAGGTACCTAGTAATATTTGTTAAATAAATGACTAGCAGCTAAGAGTGGAGGAGGATATTTTAGATTAGATGTTTATACAGTGAGGTGACCATAAGGGACTTAATTAGCATGCTTTGTTTCCGTGTAATGTTTAATCACTCTCAACTTTGGGCAACTAAATAATTTATTGTCCAAGTTGGGAAACTTAAAAATATAGGAGGATGCTTTTAAAAGTATTCTGGAGATAACAGGTGGAAACTGGAAAATTTGTGGTTGTATCTCAAGCTCATATCATATTATCAGGGTCTCAGCCTCAGGCTAGCACTCAGCATGGGGGATGGAGAGAGGACAGTTATGAATAGGTGGGGGCTGGGAAAGACAAGGCCCCATACTGATGCGCTTGTCCTCTGAGGGGTGTGTGCTTTACCCAGTGTGCTTTGTAGTTATTACCTATGCTTAGAGTTATTAAAGGTTTGTGAAATATAGTAAGTACCTTGATATCATTTGGGTGCAAATATCTAAGACAGCAAAGAAAACATGCAGTGCGTAGGGCAGAACTCTGTCCCTGAAAGGTCAATCCTGGGGCAAGAAGTGAGCACACTGACGGAGGGCTTTGGAGGGTGCCTGGGTGGCTCAGCTGGCTGAGCATCCAACTCTTAATCGCAGCTCAGTTCATGAATCCAGGGTTGTGGGATTGAGCCCCATGTCAGGCTCTGCGCTGGGTATGGAGCTTGCTAGGTATTCTTTCTTTCTCTTTCTCTACCTCTCTCTCAGCCCCTCTCCCCTGCTCATGTGCTCACACACTCTCTCTCTCTAAAGTAAAATAAAATAAAATAAAATAAAATAAAATAAAATAGAATAGGGTCTTGGATTGACATTGGTGGAAGCCATTTCCACTTCGCCTACAGTTTTTTGACCAGTGGGTGCTAAGGCACCCAGATGCCTGCAGCTCTTTGAGGAGACAGATGAGGAGTAAGTCAGGGCTGTGAGCCATTAAATAACCCTGAGCGTAGGCATAGGTCTGTGTACTCAGAGCCTACACACAGCTAGTGGTCGATAGGAATTATTCTGTATGTTGCGTTTCTTTCATTGTCTTTGAGCCATTTTCTTAAAGATCACAGATTTTCTCAGCTTCTACCATGGGAATGCGAGGCAAGGCTGGGAGAGAAAACACTGAGGGTGCAGGGGTGCTGAGCCAGCCGCAGCTGCCTGGGGTAAACCCCTCTGAAGAGGAAGGGGTGACTGCAGCGGGATGAGCAGAGCTTGGGGGTGACAGGAGCAGTGGGCTGAGCCAGACAGCTGGCAGGCACGGCGAGCAGCAACTGGACGGATTTGTCACATTCCCTAGAAACATTTTGGAAGGGAAACTTGGTAAAACGCAAGGCCTTGGAAAGTCAGTAGACCGGGGGGTTCTACATATTGAACTTTATAGCCTGAGGCTGCTGATGCGAAGATATTTTGTTTTAAAAATGTTCGTTTGTTTCTTTGTTTACTAATGAAATTTTTTCTAATTCCTAGAAGCATTAGAGGTTTTCTTCTCTCTTCCCTTAGTTTTCCTGTTGCCCAAAAGACCACCACCAACAACAAAAACGGTCGTACTTTTCTTTTCCTTTTTTATCTCACCTTGCCCACTTGTTTCTCTTTCCTCCTTCCCCTTTCCCCGTCACAGCTCATCAATCTTTCCCTGCACCTCTGTTTTCAGTGTCCTCTTACCGGTGGTGCTTCTGAACCAAGATGAAGAAAGAAGCATTCTGGGCTTAGAGGACTCCAAACACGCTGTTTTCCTGCCTCCTGCCATTGCTTTTGCTGTTTTTCTCACCTTCCAGTTTGTGTGTGGCTAGTGTGCTACATTCTCATAGCCCTCCTCTTGTCTTATTCTTCTTGCTTGAGCTGCTAGACTGTCTTACAGAGCTCACTTTCTTCCTTCCCTCAAATCTGCATGAGCCACTTCCCCCCAGACGTCAATAATTGACTCAACCCCTCTCACACAGATACACAAACACATGGTTCGTTTGTCTGACCATCCTTAAAGAGCAGACGGGAAAGGTTATTTTATTATTTTGCCAGTAAGAAACAAGTCCAGAAAGGCCTTGATGAAAATCAGCCAGCCATAATGATAGAAGCACATTACAATAAGTCAGTTACAGAAAAGTCTACCTACATCTTAAAAATCACTAATGCTGGGACTTCTCAGTCAGTCAGTGGCATCCAAAGCAATTTCAAGAGAGAGAACTTACCAAACCAACCAATGAAAGAATGTGAAATAGGAGTCTGGTGATCATAGGCCACATAGACAGTGTGGTTCTTCCAACCTCTCTAGACAGCCTGGACACACAGAGGCACTGTTGCTGTCATTAAGAGTTGCCATGATGGCAGGCTCTACTGCCAATTTAACCAGCTGCCAAGTTAAACAGGGAGGTTTGGTAAATGGTTAGAACTGATACTACTTAAAAGCAAGAAAATGGAAACATAATATGAGATTTGCACTGGTTTTAAGCAGCATTAGCTTAATTTGTGAGAAATGTAAATATGACCCTTTGGAAATGTCAGGTGCCCATGTTAGTGACTCTACCATTTGTGTCAGACAGAACACACAGAAGCCTGGTGCTCATATTTTAGAATTTAAGAGCCATAGTCATGGTCCTTTAACAACTCTGCAGCACTTTTACAAATGTCTCATTAACAATGTTTCCATATCATAAAGCCAGATGGGAGAGGCCATCTTTTATTTATCAGTCTTAAAATAAAATGTTATCATCTCTGGGATTTGAAAAGGATTTTGGTGGCTTCAGTTTTCTTCCTCATCTTCTCGTCCTCACTACTCCCACCCCCAGCCAACTTTTTGTTGTTCCGAATTGCTCTGCTCCAATGGGAAAGCCACTAATTAAGCTGGTTCTGTTATTCATCCTGCCTCTATCAGCCATCTAGCTAATTTAAGCCATTGGTTTCCACACTTGGCTGAGCCTGAAGATTATCCAGGGGATCTTGTTTAAAATGCAGATTCTTGGACCCCACTCCAGATCTCCAAATTATAATTTCTAGGCATGTGCCATGGAAGTCTACATCTTAGGAGTCCTCCAATGATTGCTACATAGAAAACATAGTTCCCTGTGCTTGGGAACTACTGAAATTTGAAACTTCTCAATATGATCAGTGTCCAAACTGGGATGTAGGGGATGTCCCTGTTGATAGCTCTGCAGTTGCCAGCAGGCCAAAGAATGACAAGGGGTCATGGCAAAAGCACATATTTCCTTCTCAAGGTGCTAGATGGAGACCCTGGGTAGAGTTATAGATATGAAGAAGAACAGATTTATTCTGGAATCTCTGTGTGGATGGCTTCACTGACTGGTGGACACTATAAAAGTGTGTTAAGAGACTGGCAAATATTCCAGGCTGATGAAAGCAATAGAAGATGTGTTTAGGGTTATGTACTTTAAGATAGAGTTTGAAAATATGTTGGTGCCATATTGAATGTCTGCTGAGTAACATGAACTTTCTGTTTTGAATGAGTAAACATTCATATATGCATCTATTAAATATTATTCTTTATAGTGTAGTAAGCGGGGAATTTTCTTTTTTTCTTAAATTTTTTTTTACATTTATTTGTTTTTGAGAAACAGAGACAGAGCCTGACGGGGGGCTCAAACCCACAAACCATGAGATCATGACCTAAGGTGAGGTCAGACACTTTAACCAACTGAGCTACCTAGGTGCCCCTAAGTGGGGAATTTTCAAGCAAAGGCATGATACCACCAGATATATGCTCTAAAATGATATCCTGATGGCAGTGAGTGGGATGGAATCAATGGAAAGGGGGGAAATTGGAAGTAGGGACATCAGTTAGTTGTCAGTATCATGGTGAAAAGCAAACCTCAAGCAGTGACCATCAGAATATGGAAGTTAGGAGTCGATTACAAAGTTATTTCGTGGGTAGGACTGGCAGACGTTTTCTAATTGGCTATGGAGAGAGACTGGTCAGAGAGGAGGAATTAAAGATGACTCAGATGTTGATGTTTTAGCTTGAGTGGTTGAGGAAATAGTCATGCTCTGGAGACAGAAAACACCTTAAGTAGTCTTTTCCCTCCTGAATTGCATGCGTATGGGACATGGAGCTGGGCCTTTCTGTGAGCAGTTCAACAGGGTGATTGGGACTGGCATTCAGGAGGGAGGAAGCGGAGATGAAGGATTCAGATTGGCCATTTGGGGGTAATTGGACCTTACAGGGAGTGGATAAGATGGCTCAGAGAGTGTTTCAAGGTTGGAAACAGAGGCCCAAAGAAAACGGGGGAAGTATACATCAAGTGTTATCCAAAAGAAAATGAATTCTAAGGGAATGCCAGAATACTCAGTTCCCAGTGGAGTGGGGACTAGTGGCTCACGTTGTGCTGGCATGGAGTTTGTGTGTGCTGGTGGTTGAGATGAGTTTGTGGGGGGAGTACTCAGATGAGGATTGCTCTCATACTAGCTTTAAGCCATGAGAGATGCCAGTTAGGGCAGTGGGCAGAGCCAAAAGCTGAGTAGGAAACTAAATCTAATAAATCTGAAAGAGGAGTTGCCAACTATGAAAACATTGGTGCCAGGGTACAGAGTCAGGACCCAAGGGCCAGCTGACTGAGAACTTGCAGTGGACATGGAATTCACTGGATTTAAAGACATCTGACTAAACACTGTGTCCTGTGACTTTCTTAAATGGGCCTGCTGCAGCATGTTGTATGGGCAAACTATCCAAATGCAAAAGTCAAGGGATAGGTAATAAAAAATAGGAAATATTTCAAAGACTTCCTTATATTAATTTCTGAAACCTCATTACTGTGCTTGGCACACAGTAGGTTATCAATAAAGATCTGATGAAGGAAATTAAGATAGCGGATAACTTCTGGTGATAAACTAAATTCTTAGGAATTTTGAAGATGAGCATCCGCTCAAAACAGTTTTGTTGATCCAGTCTGAGGATACCTTTTTGTCTAAAATGTCAAGAGGAAGTGTGTTCACCGGAGAAAACATCCTGGTCACTTTGAATCCTCCATGGAATGGAAAACTTCCCATCCTCATGCCCTCTAGGAGCAAAAGAGACCATCCTCCTTTTTCCTTAGGAGATTGGAGAGCTGATAAAGAATAATGAACCCTATCAGAATCCATAATTATCTTACACAATTTTAGTTTTATAAACTTGTGGTGCTATAATTTTCTGTCTTTTCCTTGAACCATTGTTTTGAAAGACTGCAGTGTGTTCTTTATTTTCCCTGCACCAGGACTGCTGTCACCCAGCATTTCACATCCACTATATCATATTAATGGCTGCCAGCTCAACAATTTGATACTCAATCCCATATATCAACCTCTGATATAATCCATTGCCATACAGTATATTTCATTTGCATTTATCTTTTCCATATACAGCACTGTCTTTTATCACTCTTTCAGCGGCCCCCTCCTCTACCCCCATCCCTGTTTATTCTCACTGGCACACATCTATACATTCTCCCTGGCTATGTTATTAATAATCCCTACAAAGACCTTTCTCCCCCTTTTACCTTTTCCCCTCTCAGTAACTGACAGCTCCTTACAATTTGGCCTTTTAATGCAGTAGAATCAGGCCTGAATGAGGATGTTTCTTCGTTATTTTCACAGACATTAGCATAGCTGCCTGAGCTGGGACTCAGGCACTTTCTCTAGATATGATTTATGACATCAATCCAATTTATGGCCATTTAAAGGAATGCTGAACTGGCTGTAAATCAGCAAAAGCACATAAAATACTCATGAGAACTGCTGGAATCCATCTGCATCAGCCTCCATCACCTGTAACAGCAGCCAATCAGCGGCAAAGGGATGGAGCTATCATGTGGGCAGAGGGAAGCAATGGCAATGATAGGCTTGCATCAAGGAGAAACAACTCACCTGATAACAGTAACGGACCAGACATGAATTTCAGGTGGGTAAGAACAGTCTCTAGGAGCAGAGTGTGGGGGTGAAATTTGGGACTGGTAGCTAATAGATGCACATTGAGAAGATACTCCAAAGGAAGGCAAAAATAACATTTTGTGGTGGTTTACAGTTTACGAAGTGACTTCATATATAGTTTTTACCTTAAGCCTATTGGCAACCTTAATAATTGGGTTTTATTTTGCCTATTGTATCTCTGAGAAGGATCTAGGTTATAATTATCAAAGAATCAAATTAAGTCCAGGTTTTCTGTAACATAGTTAAGCAAACAAACAAAAAGAGGGTTTGTATTGCTGTCGTAAATTAATTAATTGAGGGAAGACATTATAATACTTTAAATATATTACTAGGCACTGAGTGGCATTTTTGCCACAGATGATTTCTTCTTTCTTTACATGTAAAGATGAATAAACCCTGGAGAGGTTTTGGCTTTTTAAGGCACTTGTCTTCCAGTGTATTGTTGAAGAAAGAAATCCGTCCATTAAAAACAGTTGTTCCTTCTTCAGCCCTTTGGCTCTTTGCTAGTACATTCTGTCCAGCAATTCAGTCTTTCATTGTGTGTTGTGTTGTGGTGATACACATGTGTGGATGGGTAATCTTTTGGCCTGTCCTTTTTATTTCTTGCTCTCCATCCTTTCCATCTCTCTCCCTATTCCCCATTTAAACAAGTAACTGAGTCTCTGTCTATTCCCATGGGGAGTTGCATGGTAGAGAGGAAACTAGAAGTAGACCCCAAAGATTTCCTAGCTTTTATTTAGCAATGCTAAAGCCTCTGAATGGGAGAAAATTTTCAAGTAGAGCAGAGTATCTGGGAGAAGCAGAAGGGGGAGATGGATCAATCCCATGCTGGTCCACCTCTCATCTATAAAGAAATTTCTTTGTGCTGAAAGGAGGAAGTGGGACCATGGAGTTACGGAGCCCTGAAGATGTGAGCCTTCCTTCCTGGCAGTATTGCTTGGAGATCACAAGACTCCAAGTGCTTGTATCACTTTAATTAAAAGTATTTTTAGTTATTTCTAAAAATCCTGTGGGTGTGTGCGCGTGCGTGTGTGCACGTGCGCATCTGTGTGCATTTTAGTTCAGTGGTCCTTCGTGATAAACTAGGGTTCGGCTTTTTTTCCAAGTCCATTGATAGCATATTCCCTGGCACGTACATTTTTCTATACCTGGTCTTTCAGGAGGTTGTATATTTCCTAATGATTTTTTACTATTTCCCTCACCTGCTTCCCTCACCTCCCATAAATTATTTCCCTTGGACAAACTTTTCCCCAACTGTGCATAAGTTGAACCTTTCAGAGGAAAGATGCTATAAAACATCTAATCGATAAATAACCTTGTTCTCTTCATAGAGTAAAAGAGTCAATCAATCTTTACTCCTCCACATAAATGTGCATATCTTAGAGCTCAAATCCCATTATAACTATTTCCATGGGGGATTCCTTTTTGGTTGCAAAGGAGATTCTGTAAAATAAGAGGGTACCTTATTTACCAGAATTCTTCACCTTCTTGTTCAATTTTAATTTAATTAATTTATTTTTAAGTGTTTATTCTTTTTTTTTTTTTTAAGAGAGACAGAGCATGAGCCAAGAAGGGGCAGAGAGAGAAGGAGACACAGAATCGGAAGCAGGCTGCAGGCTTTGAGCTGTCAGCACAGAACCTTGAACCCACAAGCTGTGGGGTCATAACCTAAACTGAAGTTGGACATTTAAGGTGTCCCTTCACTGCCTTTTTAAACTAGGTGGGAAAGGTGAAGAAAAAAGTAGAACAGGCTCCCAAATCACAGGTGCTTACTACCTGTGTAAAATGAGATCCGTATTCTGACCTTGGATGAGCCACCCCTGAATAGGCCTGTATTAACTTTCAAGCAGCATCCAGGACATGGGTAGTAATCCCTAGAGGGCTCAAAAGCCTTCCTCAACAAGATGTTAACACATTCAAAAAATGCAGAGGAACTATGCCTGAGATTATGTAGTCATTACCCTTGATTAAATGTAATCACTATAACTTATGAAGGACGTGGAGTTGTTTGGATCTGAATTGTAAAGTGTGGTTGTTTATGTTTTATGATTTTGGAAGAAATTTGCTGTTATACTATTTAATTTTGGGAAGGCTTGTGTGACTTACCAATTTCCATCACCGTATCTTATTATTTGTCAGTGGACTGAACTTCCCTTCAGGGTGGTAGCCTGGAGATGCCAGAAGAGGCCTTGCTGGGGAGCTACAAGTTAGCAGTCACATGGAAACTAGATTTCAGTGAGAGAAGATTCTGCAAGACAATGTCAGGGATCAAGGCTGGAGGGCCTGGGACAGGGTACGGAGGTGTGCTGTATGTGAGTTCAGCTGTGTTGAGGTACAATAACAAATCACATGTATTTGCATAGGAATCCAGTGGTTTCAACCCTATAAGATGTTTGATCCTAGTCAAATTTATTAACCTCTCTCTGCCTCACTTTCTTTATCTGTAAAATAAGGACAGCAATAGTTTATTTCAAGATTAACTGAGGTATTTCATGTGACGTGCTTAGAATCATTTGTAGCACATAGTAAGTGCTGAATAATGTTACCTATTAGTATTGTTGTAAATATTATTGTTAATGCGATTCATTCTTGCTTCTTCTTCTTACTAAAGCCAATCTAACTAAATTATATTCCCATGATTTATTTGGTCCCTAGCGTTTTTATATTATTTCTAAATTGTTATGTTATCGCCACTTCCTTCTCTGACAACTTCTATTATCCACATATGTTGCAATTTAACATTGCATATGTTCTCACTCAATGCCTATACATTGCATCAATTCCATCCAAGCCCCATAAATCCTCATCAGTGAGTAGCATAGATTCCTATGTCTTGCCCATCTGGTTTTCCATACAGTCTTTCCAACTTTTTGGTTATTTATCTACTGGAATTTATATCCTATATACTCAAAAGGAAGAAAAAGGATTCAAGGCAGTAAACAATATCAGGAAGCTAGCAACACTTTCAAAAGGAGCTAAATTGCCATATTAAAGATTTAGATTGTATGTGAAATTCTTTTCCTGAGAGCAAGAGTTATTGAATGCTGGAGAGGGTTGCCAGATTGTTGCGACTAAAATATCAGAGCTTTAGGCTCATATATTTGTATCCAAGTGGTATGTGAGCATCGGGAAGAAGCCTGGGCCTACAGTGAGGAAGGAGCCTTACTGATCATACTGTATAATTTTAATAGCCAGATCGTTTTATTAAAACAAAAACAACAAAACAGATTTGACAGAGAACTGGGTGGGGATGCTTGGGTTTACCTTGGATTAAGGAGGCAGATCATAGAAATATTAAAATGGCATATATTTGTATTTAATTCTCATTCTAGTCCCACTTGCAGATTCCTGAGTTAAGATAATCAGTCCTCCCGAAATTCTCTAATAAAATACATGCTTAAAAATAAATTTTCCAGGCCTCATCCAAGATATTTTAAACTAGAATCTTCAAAATGCCCTATGGTGAAGCTAGATGTTTAACACGCACCCATATGATTTTAATTTCCAAATGATGTGTGGAAAGCACTGAATTGGATGATTGCTTGGTGATCTCACTTGTCTCCTTTGTGCCTCAATGTGGGTCCTCATGGGTTTTCTCTGAAATTAGAATCATCATGCTACCATAATGAAAGATTATGAGCAAGCATCATCAAAGGCCTAGTATTATGGGGAACATTAGCATCTTCGAAGCACTAGGAAATGTTTCTGAGAAAACGTACAGAATTTCAAGCCATAAGATGTGGTTACCCTCTGACATTTGTGGTCTATGTGACATTGTTTAGGATATTGACCTTCTGTGCCTCAGGTTTCTCCACCTGTAAAATGGAATAATCACATTATGGGTCCTTCATAAAATTGTGAGACCAAATGAGACAAAGAGAGAAGTTTCACATAAATGTTATTTTCCGTTCTTTATTGAGATTTAAGGTATCCAGAAATGGCATTTCCATTAACCCTCCATAATTTCCTTCCTCTGTCAGGAACACAGTTATAGTCTTTGTGTGTGTGTGTGTGCTGAACAGACTCTATTCTCTTTTTTTGTTCTTTCTGTACTTTTTTTTTTTAATTCGAAGAGGAATGCTTAGAATTTCTCTATGCCATCCCATCCACTTCTCCAAAGCTGAAGGCTGATCGGATGCCAGCCCAGCCATTTTTATCCCCCAGAGTAACAGGGGAAATGTGAAGTTGGCTGTTGGCACTGTTGCTTTCTATGACTTCTCCTTTTTTAAAGGCAAAGTTATTCCACAACTTGACTAGCTGGAGCTGCGATAAACAAGCTTTCTGAAGTCACAGAACCCAGAATAGAACTTGGATTTCTGACTCATCAGAGGCAGTTTAAAATTTTTCTCCATCTGCTCTAAAAGCATAAAGAGACTGGTGGTTCTTGTGCTTCAGTCATTAGTAGAATTAGGAAGGAATACCCATCCCATCTAAAAACATCTGCCTCCCCTATGGGTACATCCACCAGTACCTCGTTCCCTGGGATGCCCGGCTCATCTAAAATTATGGAAACCACAGCACTCTGTGATGTGGCCACAAAGGGTCTGTGCAGTTTCTATTGTTCAGGAAGTTTAAGACCTTGAGTGGTTAGAAAGGATAATGGTGTGATGTATGATTCAGGGCAAAATGCGGCCAATAATAGAACAATGACAGGAGGACTTGGAGAAGGCATGCACTTGTGTGTGCATGGATATACGTCTAAACTAATGTGGTTACAGCTCACCTCCAGGTCTTGTTAAAATGCAGATTCTAAAGCAGATATGTGAGGTGAGGGCACAGATCTACATTTCTTACAAGTCCCAAGAGATGTTCAGACACTGCCCAGAAGACCACACTTTATGAGTGAGGGGCTTGCCCCAGACCTTAGACAACAGTATGTACATTAAGTTTGAGAAGCATTGATCTGGTATCAAGAGTGATTCTCAAACCTGAGCTATATATTGGAATCACTGGGGGAGCTTTAAAAGTGGATCTACACCCAGACATTCTGATTTAATTGCTTTAGAGTACAGTTTAGGCATTGAATCCCAGTGTAATTCAAATATATGGCCAGGTTTGAGAACTCTAGATTTATGTCTGGACTCTAGATGGATGCTTCTCAAAGTAGGCTTCTTGGGCCAGCAGCATTAACATCACCTGAGAACTTGCCAGTTCTTGTCAATTCTTAGGCCCCACACCAGACCTCCTGAAGCAGAAAGTCTTAAGGGCAGAGCCCAGGAGCCCATGTGTTAACAAGATCTTCAGGTGAGAATCAGGGCTCTAGTAGAGAGCTTGTTAACACACAGATTACTGTTCCTGTTTCCCAATTCGTTCTCAGTTTAGTAAGTCTTGGGTCGGGCCAGAGACCTTACTTTGAAGTCACAGGTCTAGACACAGGAGATCATGGAGAGAGAAAGTGCAATTACAGCTTTGAAAGAGCCTAGGAAAGAACTTAACTGGAAAAGAAGAAAGAATGGGATCAAAAATACACAGCTAGAAGGTAAGAACAGAAAATATTTATAGTAAAAACTAGAAATGCTTAAAATTATTTCTAAATTTGTTTAATATCTTTCTTCCCCACTAAAAGAGAACTCTATGAAGTTGCAATTTATGTTTTTCTTGCTGACAAATGAATGAAAGGAGGAATTTATGACTTAAATTCAGGAATACAAATCTGTTTATGTATAACCAACTCATATTCATTCATTTGGGAGACACTGAGTTCTTGTCATATCAGGCATTGGCCAGATCTGGGGAAACCAGGATGAATAGTCATGTCCTTGTTATTGAAAAACTAACAGTTCCTCTGACCTTTATTCACATAACCCTCTGACTTTATTTTTCCATCTCCTCTGACACATTTGTCAGCACTTACTGTGTATCAAGCATCTTATGAGGTGCAACATATAGGTTAGCAAATAAAACAGATTTCACCCTACCTTTGAGCAGATTGAAGTCCAATGGGAGAAACAAACAAGTATTTGAGTGAATATATAATTTCCAATTAGGCTAGAGGCTCTGAAGGAAATGCACAGGAATTGGTCATGGAACTAACAGAGGAGGAAACTTAACTTCAATGGGCAGGAAAGAACTCCTTAGAAACTTAACATGTCATTCCAAAACAAGGTACATAGCTAAAGTAGTGGTTCAGAATCGGCTTGGAATCCAATAGTCTGATTGGTCTAGAAAACTTGTGAATCTGTAGCCTTGAACAAATTACTTTAATTCTCCAAACCTCGGTTTTCTCCTTTGTAATGGCAATAGTACTTACTTCATTTTCATGAGGAAAAAGAGATAATCCATGTAAAGTATTTCAACTGATGTATGGCATACTTTATGTATGCATTACCTTAGAGGGATGAACCTCGATATATGAATATCTACTATAGGTTGGCTCTGTTTAGGTGCTGGGAATATAAAGATGAATATGAATCATTTTTGAGCTCATGATAGTAGGGCTGTATAGTTTACACTCCGAATAACAATCTCACACAGTAATAGGAGTTGGCTGTGGTACAAACTGAATCAAATGCTCTTATAGAAGGCACTTTAGACAAAGGAAAAGGGGAAAACCCTAAATTCCAGGCTGGAGTATTGGTACATAAATCCTTCCTGAGTTTTTGGATCATGGGTATTGAAAATTTTCCCAATAAGTAAATCTAGTATACTAACCTCCTCTTTGAGTGCTTCTGGTAGGGCTGCATGCATAATCACACATGAAAGCAGTGCTAAACCCCATCTCTCACTAGATGCCGAGACTTGGAATCACTGAAAAGATGTGGAATTACTCAACAATTTATTAAGCATTACACATTTCTTTAGGGCATTAATACTCTATGCAGGAGGCAGTTTGGTAGGAGTAAAAGACTAAAAAGTAGAGTTGTATGACTGTAGAGAACTCAACATTGAAATTTAATAATACTAATGGTAACATAATAATAGATACTATTTATTAAGCATCTACTATGTGCTAGGCATTGCTATAGACATCTTAGTACATTATCTCATTGGATCCTCAAAACATACTTTCATGAAGTACATTTTATTTTTCAGACAATGGTAACTGAAGCTCAAGAGGATTAAGCAAGAAAGAATGATATAGGAAGGCAGTTCTATCTAGTGTTAGAGCCTCTGTCCCCCACTCACATCCACTGTTGTTGTGGTGGGGGTTTTTTCCTGTTGCTCTTTTTTTGTTAAACTTGGCATGCTTTCTTTATCTTCCATCTTGGTTTTCACTTTTTTTTTCCCTAAGCGATGCAATGATATAGAATTAAGGCAAATAGAAGGATAAGGTCCTCTTCCTTTCTCTCCCCCTCTCCCTCTTTGGCTTAAAGCGAAGGTAGGGATGGAATGAGAATTACCTTTCCCACCTAAACCTCAGGATAATTTACCTCCATATTTTATAAAAAATCTATAGCTCTGAGTGTTTTGCTGATTAGGGTCAGTCTTTTTCCCCTTATATGTATCTTATCTCTTCATATATAAAGTGGAGTATACAGCATCTGAAAATGCAGAATAGAAAATGTGTTTATATAAGTTATCTGGCTGCTGTGAGACCCCAAGATTGGCAACTGGGAATGGAAGGTCCAGGACGTAGGGCTACAGTTACAGTTCATGCTGGACTGATATATTATTTTACTTTAAATTTCTCTTTGTAAAAAGATGTCATCATAATTTAATATACTTTTCATGCTCACGAAATGATACTTATTATTTCATCATTATTAAGCTTCAACATGTTTTCTGGCGTGTTTTACCGTTCTTAAAGTATTGTGTGCATATAAGAGCAGGTAGCATCTTTTTAGAAATGGTGCATGTTGGTTGCAGTTTCTACTGCAGAGATATCAAGTTAGAGACTGTGGGGATGGTTACCACGCTTTATTCTGCCAGGATTTGAGCTGGGGAAGGTTGATTCCACCACCTCTATTTCATCAGAAAATCAATTTATGATATTTATGAATCTATTCTCAAACAATCACAGTATTGAATTAATACTGATTTACTCACCCTGCATTTACCTTTCTAGGCCACAATTTTGTCAAGTGTCCAGTTGGTCCAATTCCTTCCATCTCTAATATTATGGCTCTCAGGTTAAAGATTGCCAACATGATTACCAGTTCCTTGCTTCTAATCTGTGTTTTCCAGTTACAGTTGTTGATGATTGATTTCTGAGCATTGATGTCAATGAAAAGTTATGACTTTAGCCAGGTGGAAATGATGCATTGGTGCATGACATTAATGTTCTCAATTTCTCTTAACTTACTGGACTATGAAATTCATGAGCACCTAAAGCACTTTGAAATTTCTAAAATCATTTTTTAAAGCAAAGTTATATTATCTTTTAAAATAAATGTATAAACAGCAACTTTGTGCTAATATTGAAATTACAACTTAACATAGGTTATTCTGTTTAATTTTGTATTAGTTCTATGAATTGTTCTCTTGCCCTTGGCTTGTAGGTGAAACAAAGATGCTGTGACAGCAGAACACGGGGCCTCAAGATTGCCTGAGTTCAAAATCTGACTTTACCACTTAGTTATGTGGCATGGACAAGTTAATAAACCATGTAGTCTGTTTTCACATGTGAACTAGATGGAAATAATATAATGTGAAACCCTATATGGTTGTTCTGAGAATTCAGTGAGATAATGAATATAAAACTTATTAGTATAATGTATGGTAGATAATAAGAATTCAGTAAGTGTTGTCTGTTATTATCATTGCCCAAAATCACAGATCTCATATGTAGTGGAATTGAAATTTGAATTCAGTTCTCTTTGTCTCAAAAGTCCATAGTTTTACCAGAGTACTGAAGGGGATTGGAATGTGCCACCCCAAAATTTGCTACTACTTTGGCATAAGGATTATTTTGAGCTGAAAGCAATTGAGAAACAGCAGGTGAAGAAATAAAGAAAAACCCACTTCTCTACCTTCCTGCTTTCTGTTTAAAATCAGGGAATGAATTACCCTTGTGAAGATGACTTCCTCCCCTTTCATACACCAGAAAGAGATGACTCTTATCATTGAATATGACACCAACTTAATCTGCATAAAGAAATCATACTAAAATAACCCCATCTTCTATCCATTTCCCCCATATGTTTACCTTCCTACAATTTACCACTCTAAAGCTCAATCCCTATTCCTTTGCTTTGCCATGTCTCTACAATTTATCACTCTGTTAAAATGATATATAAGCTCTTAGGTCTAATTGTTTTGGGGAGATTTTCACTGCTTTTGGATGATCGGCTTGTGCCCTCCAGTTGATGATACACAAAAGTTTGAACCTCAAATAAAATGTGTTTGCTTTTTCTTTTGTTAATATGTATTTGCCAGTTTAATTTGCAAGGCCTCAGTAAATGAACATAAGAGGGGAGAAGAAAAGCTTTTTTCCTCTACTCTATCGTGCATCCAGAGATGAGTCATTAGCTTTAGAAGATTTGTGAGGAGTTATACCCAATGCTTATATGAGTGGTGGTTTGAGACTGTTATGTTGAAGGTCTACCAGTCAGTTCTCTACCTAGCAGTCAATGTAATATTCCAAATATGTGAATCTGATTATAAGACATTCTTTCCTAACTACTTCAATGGCTCTTCTGATCTTGGCCTCTGCTCTGTGTATTACAGCCTCTACTTTCTTCCTTACTCTGCTCAGCAATACAGTCCTCCTTTAAGTTTTTTAAAAATTTGTAATAGGTAATTGTCAAATTGGTTTCCATATAACACCCAGTGCTTTTCCCCACAAGTGCCCCCCTCCATGACCATCACCCGCTTTCCCCCACCTCCTCCCCCTTCAGTCCTCAGTTTGTTTTCAGTATTCAATAGTCTCTCATGGTTTGTGTTCCTCACTCTCCCCAACTCTCTTTCCCCCTTCCCCTCCCCCTGGTCCTCCATTAGATTTCTCCTGTTCTCCTATTAGACCTATGAGTGCAAACATATGATATCTGTCCTTCTCTGCCTGACTTATTTCACTTAGCATGACACCTTTGAGATCCATCCACTTTGCTACAAATGGCCATATTTCATTCTTTCTCATTACCATGTAGTACTCCATTTTATATAAATATATGCCACAACTTCTTGATCCATTCATCAGTTGATGGACATTTAGTTCTTTCCATGATTTGACTATTGTAGAAAGTGCCGCTATGAACCTTGGGGTACATGTGCTCCTATGCATCAGCACTTCTGTATCCCCTGGGTAAATCCCTAGCAGTGCTATTGCTGGGTCATAGGGGAGTTCTATTGTTAATTTTTTGAGGAGCCTCCACACTGTTTTCCAGAGCAGCTGCACCAGTTTACATTCCCACCAACAATGTAGGAGAGTGCCCATTTCTCCATATCCTCACCAGCATCTAGTCTCCTGATTTGTTCATTTTAGCCACTCTGTCCGGTGTGAGGTGGTATCTCAGTGTGGTTTTGATTTGTATTTCCCTGATGATGAGTGATGCTGAGCATCGTTTCATGTGCCTGTAGGCCATCTGGATGTCCTCTTTGGAGAAGTGTCTGTTCATGTCTTCTGCCCATTTCTTCACTGGATTATTCATTTTTCAGGTGTGGAGTTTAGTGAGTTCCTTGTACACTTTGGATACCAGCCCTTTATCTGATATGCCATTTGCCACTATCTTTTCCCATTCTGTCAGTTGTCTGTTAGTTTTTTTTTTATTGTTTCCTTTGCAGTGCAGAAGGTTTTTATCTTGATGAGGTCCCAATAGTTCATTTTTGTTCTTGATTCCCTGGCCTTTGGGGATGTGTTGAGGAGGGAATTGTTGCGATTGAGGTCAAGGAGGCTATTTCCTGCTTTTTCCTCAAGGGTTTTGATGGTTTCCTATCTCACATTCAGGTCCTTTATCCATTTTGAGTTTATTTTTGTGAATGGTGTAAGAAAGTGGTCTAATTTCATTCTTCTACATGTTGCTGTCCAGCTCTCCCAACACCACCTGTTGAAGAAGCTGTCTTTTTTCCATCGGATACTCTTTCCCGTTTTGTCAAAGATTAATTGGCCATACACTTGTGGGTACAGTTCTGGGCTCTCTATTCTGTTCCATTGGTCTGTGTGTCTGTTTTTGGGCCAATACCATATTGTTTTGATGATGACAGCTTTGTAGTAGAGGCTAAAGTCTGGGATTGTGATGCCTCCCCTTTTGGTTTTCTTTTTCAGTATTACTTTAGCTATTCAGGGCTTTTTGTGGTTCCATATGAATTTGAGGATAGTTTGTTCTAGCTTTGAGAAGAATGCTTGTGCAACTTTGATGGGGATTGTATTGAATGTGTAAATTGCTTTGGGTAATAATGACATTTTAACAATGTTTATTTTTTCGATCCATGAGCATGGAATGCTTTTCCATTTCTTTGTGTCTTCTTCAATTTCCTTCGTAAGACTTCTATAGTTTTCATCATATAGGTCTTTTATATCCTTGGTTAGGTTTACTCCTAGGTATTTTATGATTTTTCATGCAATTTTGAATGGGATCTGTTTCTTGATTTCTCTTTCTGTTGCTTCATTTTTGGTGTATAAGAATGCAACCGATTTCTGTATATTGATTTTGTACCCTGCAACTTTACTGAATTCATTGATCAGTTCTAGAAGGCTTCTGGTGGAGTCTGCTGGCTTTTCCATGTAGAGTATCATGTCATCTGCGAAAAGTGAAAGTTTGACTTCTTCTTTGCAGATTCTGATGCCTTTTATTTCTTTTTGTTGTTTTATTGCTGATGGCAGGACTTACAATTCTATGTTAAACAACAGTGGTGAGAGTGGGCACCCCTGTCGTGTCCCTGATCTCAGGGGGAAAGCTCTCAGTTTTTCCCCATTGAGGATAACATTAGCTGTGGACTTTTCATAAATGGCTTTTATGATGTTTAAGTAAGTTCCTTCTATCCCTACTTTCTCGAGGGTTTTTATTAAGAAGAGATGTTGTATTTTGTCAAATGCTTTTTCTGCATCTATCAACAGGATCATATGTTTTTTTAAAATTTTCTTTTGTTAATGTGATGTATCACATTGATGCATTTGTGAATATTGAACCAGCCTTGTAACCCAGGAATAAATCTTGCTTGATCATAATGGATAATTCTTTTTATATGCTGTTGAATTCTATTTGCCAGTATCTTGTTGAGTATTTTTGTATCCATATTCATTAAGGATATTGGCCTAGAGTTCTCTTTTTTTGTTGGGTCTCTGCCTGGCTTAGGAATCAAAGTGATATTTACTTCATAGAATGAGTCCGGAAGTCTTCCTTCCATTTCTATTTTTTTTTTTGGAGTAACTTGAGAAGGATCAGTGTTAACTCTGCTTTAAATGTCTGGTAGAATTCCCCTGGGAATCCATCCTAACTTTCTTGAACTTGCAATCTGTTCACAGTATCAGGCATTTTACACATGATGTTCCCAGTGTCTGCAAGAAGTCTCACTTTTCTTTTCATTAATTTTTATTCATCCATTAGACCTCAGCTTAAATATTTTATCTCAAAGAAGACATCCCTGACTATACCATTCCCTCAGCCTCCCTGTCTCCAATAAATGCCATCCATAGTTCATACTACTTACCACAGATGCTAATTATGTATTTATTTATGTTTGCTTAATATCTGCCTTTCCCAGTATATTGCTAACCTTATCATAGTAGAGACTCTTGTTTTCTGAGAGCTGCAGAAGGAATAGTATTTATTTATAGGCATCTTTCTCAAAAATTCTACCATCCCAAAGAGTCTGAACCTCCTTGAGAGGTGTGTGTGTGTGTGTGTGTGTGTGTGTGTGTGTGTGTGATGTGTGTGAGAGAAAAAGAGGGAAAATTTCTATTATAATTACTATAAACATACAGAAATTTTATGGAAAATTTAAATACTTATGTCCTTACTAAATAACATTCTCAATTTCTAGCCATGTTTCTTTTAAATTTTTTTAATTATAAAAATATCAATACAGTTGAAAACTTCTCTCTACTCAGAGATAGTCATTGTATTGAATTTGGTATTTATGGGGCGCCTGGGTGGCTCAGTCAGTTGAGCAGCCGGCTTCGGCTCAGGTCATGATCTCACAGTTCATGGGTTCGAGCCCCGCGTCGGGCTCTGTGCTGACAGCTAGCTCAGAGCCTGGAGCCTGCTTCGGAATCTGTGTCTCCCTCTCTCTCTGACCCTCCCCTGCTTGCGCTGTCTCTCGCTGTCTCTCAAAAATAAATAAAAGACATAAAAAAATTTTAAAAATTTTGGTATTTATTTGTTCCCATGCGTGTTTTAATATTATTCTTATAGGTGAATATGTCTTTCTTTGAGGGAGGGAGGGAGACAGAGGGAGAGGGAGAGAGAGAATCCCAAGCAGGCTTCACATTGAGCATGACTCATTCTTATGATGGTGAGATCATGACCTGAGCTGAAATAAAGGTCGGGTGCTGGACTGACTGAGACACCCACGCATCCCAGGTGATAGATCTATCCTGCTGACAGACATTTAGGTCACCCCCCAATGCTTCTTTATCAAGGTTGTGGTGAACTTGCTTCTCATGTCTTGTGAACATCTGCAAATTCTCTCTAGAAAATATTTTTCAAAATAAAAGTCCAGAGTCAAAGAACTTTCTCATTTTTTTATTCTTTTATTTTATTTTTGAATATAACACAATTTATTTTTTTAACATATGCAATTATTTTCCATCATTTACAATACAGTAGTCAAAACACCAACTTCTATTTCATGTAATTAGACTTATACAGAAATTAGAAGGTTAAGTAACAACTAGTTAATCACCTAATTTCACAGCTATCTGAAGTGGCAATCGTTATATAGCAGCTTATCTATGATACATTCAAGATACATGATACAATTTATTACTTGCCCATAAGCTACAACACAGCCTGCTTAATACCAAGAAGTTTCTCATTTTTAAATGTGGTAGATACTTTTAAAATGTTCTCCAGAATGTACCAATTTATTTCCTGCCACTCAGAGGTCATGCCAATAATTGACAGTGTCAAAAATTGTAAGATTTACCCATCTGATGGTCTGTTGATCTAAATTCCTTTTTATACCCTTGAAATATGGTAGGCAATAGACAAATAGTTATAATTCATGGTATCACTGCTGAATATTTCATTCAATACCAGAATTCTGCTTTTATGCATATTATGGAGAAGATACAATCCCTGTAGAAGAATCACCAATAATAAGACATCCAAAGTAGACTTTCAAAATAAGAATTAAGAAAGCCATCCCCTTTTTTGTTCTCTCCAGTAAGTGGGAAGGAAAATGAGAATCTCTTCTAAGTTCCCATTTTACCAATTTCTATTAAATAAAAAGTTTATTAGGGTTTCTCTTACTCTTTTTTTCCTTTCATTTCTTTCTCTGCTTTAAGAGACAGCACTGTGGCCTGAGGAGGCAAGGAGGTGGCAGGTGGGATGTGGGGCCCGAAGCAGGGACAGTCTCACCTAAGGAGCTCATGGTAGGAACCAGGGGCCAACCAGGCAGCAGTACTGGGGCCAAAGGAAGTAGGGGTTGACACTCAGGGGCCACAGGGCTGAGGGCTTCACAGTTACCCAGTGTGGTTCCATACACATACAGTGGAATTAAGCACTCACTGAAGAGAAGGAATCTATACAAATGGAAAAAGAGAAGGCAAGAAAGAACCCTGAGGTGGTAGGTTTGAATTAGTGATATATATTCTATACAGTAGAATCAGGCTAGCCAGATCATGTTCTCATGACAATTAAAGAGAAGCAGGAGGAAAAAAGGGAAAGGCAAAATGTGTTTTCAAGCCTCTGCTTGCATCACCTCTGCTAAGAAACTTGTAGTCAAAAGCAAGTGCATGTCTAAGACCAGAATCAGAGTGGAGAGGACTACAAACTTACAGGGCTCAAAGCCTTGGTTACAGGAAAGTCCCATTAATGGGGTCATCAGTGCTATTAACATCCCACATATTCCTTCAGGAGGATTGCACAGAATCACAGAGATGAGCACTGTTTCTCCTCACATGGGCTCTGATAAGAGGAATGGGTACATGAGCAAAGGTTCTGAAGGTATTTATACTGTTTACCTTTTTTTGGTCATCTTATTATATTTATCTAGTCATTGAGTAGGAGTTGAACTTGTAGTTATGAGTTTAACTTCTGCTTTTTAAAATTTATTGACTTTAGACAGTTTCTATTTATTTCCTGATATTAAAATGAGAGAATTAGAGCAATTACCCTTCTTTCCATCATTCTTCTCTTATCTGAAAGTCATTTTTTGGTCACTTATGTTAACATATTTATACTAAGATCCTTAATATTTACCCATTTTATACCCATGCACCTTTCATAGTTATCAGTTGATTTCTAAAAATTGAAATTACCACATGTAATTTACAATATTGTAGTTGTATTATTCACTATTATTATTCACTTAGTAAAACTAAGAAGTGTGTTTAACCCAGAGAAGGAATTGCTACCCCAGTGGCATTTAAACTCTGTGGTGGAGGAATTTTTTCAGCATCTTATTTTAATGAGTTCTTTTTTCAGTGCTTTTAGGCTTTCTTTCCTTCTGGGTCATATGTGAATGTATATCCTAGGTCATCCTCTGTATTATTTTTGTTGTTGTAGTTGTTGTATGAATAACTTCCTGAGTAATTTCTTTTATTCATAAAGACTGTGTGGGTTGTAAACTTTCTAAGTTCTTGCCTGTCACCAAGTGCCTTCATTTTTCTCTTGCATTTGATTACTGTTTTTCTAGGCATAAAGTTTTGGTTTAGATTCTTTTCTCCATGAAAAAGGTCAAGGATAGCACTGTTGTATTCTCTTCCCCCTTAGTTGTTGAATATATAAAATTATCCCTAAAATTATTCAGTTTCACCTAGATATTGGTGCATTTCTTTGTTCTGCATGTATCTTATTGGTCCTTCAGTCTGAAAGATTTTGTGCCTCTCTCCAATGTGAGGAAATTGTTTCTTCTTGTTTCTTTGCACTAACCCCTACATTATCACTGTTTCTACTACTTGATATTTTATTATATCATCATTGACTATCAAACTTTTGACCACATTGAAAATATGAGCTACATTTTCATACTATTCAATATGCATTTGCACATTACTATATATGATACATTCTGATCTCATTTTATTTTCAGAAATGCTACTTGTAGAGCACTAATTTGATATCATGACGTACTAAAGGGCTAAGCCTACAGTTTGCAAAACAATATGTTTGATCAATAGCGCTCTTTGGAATTTTTCTTCATATTTCTTAAATATAACATTTTCCCATTTATTCATTTTTCTCTATACATATTAGATTTGTAACTCTATTGTATGCCAATAAATTGATCTTAATTAGGTCCAATTTATTAATTTTCTAATCTATTGAATTTTTAGTTTTCTTTCATCAATATTTTTAATTTATAAGAGCAGTTTCTTTCTTTCTGAATACTATTTCATAGACCCATATTCTTTTATGGCTACAATTCCCTCTTTATTGTTTTCTTCCCCCCGCCCCTCTCCCACCCTCTCTCTCTCAAAATAAATAAACTTTTTAAAAAAGGTGTACAACATGATGATTTTATGGATTTAGATACTTCTTTTTTCTTTCTTATTTTTATTTATTTATAATTATTCATTTTAAGTCTTGTTTTCTTTTTTAAAATTGAGATATAGTTTATATAATATGAAATTCACCACCTAAATTATAGTGGGGTTTTTTTCTTATATATTCACTGTATTGTACAGGCTTCACCATTATCTCATTCTTGAACATTTCCATTACCCAAAAAAAGAAACACTATGTTTGTTACCAGTCAGTCCCAGTAGCATCTCTACTTTCCCTAGCTCCTATAAACCAATAATTGACTTTTGGTCTCTGTGGATCTAGCCATTTCACATAAATAGAATTATATACTATGTGGCATTTTGAGTCTGGTTTCTTCCATTTAGCATAATGTCTTCAAGATTCATCCATGCTGTAGCATGTAGGTCACCAGTCACCATTTATTTTCTGGTTTTGTTCACTTATTTGTTTTCATTCTAGCCATCATAGTGAGTGTGTTAAGTGGTATCTCCATATGGGCTGATTAGCATTTTCCTAATGACTAAAGATGCTGAGCATCTTTTTATGTACTTTATAGTCATACACACACACACACACACACACACACACACACACATATTATTTAGAGAAATGTCTATTTAAATCTTTTGCTCATTTTTAATTAGGTTATTTGTCTCTTTTGTTATTGAGTTGTAAGAGTTCTTTATATATTCTGGATACTAGATGTTTAACTAACATATTCTTTGACATTCTCTGGGTTGTCTCTTTGCTTTTGTGTGTGTGTGTGTGTGTGTGTGTGTGTGTGTGTGTGTGTCCTTAGATGCCCCAAAGTTTTAAATTTGATTATGTTCAATTTATCTTTTTTGTCTTTGGTTGCTTGTGCTTTTGGTGTCCTATTTAAGAGACTGGTTTAATGCCAAGTCATGTAGATTTATGTTGTTTTCTTCAAAGAGTTTTATAGTTTTATAGTGCTCGAATTCATTCTTTTCGTGTGGACATCTTGTTTTTCTAGCTTCCATTTCTTGAAAGGACTATTTCTGCCATTCAGTTTTGGTACCCTGGCTTAAAATCAATTGATTATGTGTGCATGGGTTTATTTCTGGACTCTCAATTTTATTCCATTGGTCTATATGTCTATTCTGTGCCAGTACTATATTCTCTGATTACTATCCCTTTGTAGTAATTTTTGAAATTGGGAAGTTTTCCAACTTTTTTATCTTCTTTCAAGATTATTTTCATAATCCCTTGAATTTCCATATGCATTTTAGGATTAGCTTGGCCATTCACTGTTGCTTCTTTAATTTCTCTGAAGCATGAGACTAGTTTAAGATATTTTAAAACATTCTTTTTTGGCCCTAAATTATCTGTCTTTCCTGTGTTTATTTATCATGATTATGGTCATCAATGCTGTTTTCTTTTTCAACTGTATGAACTTCTTTTATAGTAGGTGTTCATGAATATCTGCTGAAGTAATGAATGAATAAATGACTAACTTGATAAGAATGGATTTCTGGATTTTTTTTTCTGATGAGCTAGATCAAAAGTTACCCTGTTCAGATATATTCCTTGTTGAAATATCAGTAGTGACTCTGATAAGTTCAGAGTCTACACAATGCATGGTTTATGTGCTCAGTTGCAGGCATATGTATTATGAGTGTTCCTAAGTCATTTCATTCTGTTTCTTACTTTAGGTGGAGATAAGATATTTTATGTACCTGTTTCTCTTTGTCTTTATCTCTTTGTCTCTCTCTTTAAGCTTCTTTCCTCCTCTACTTCCATTGCCATGGTGGTGCTCAGTAATTTTGACTGATTACACTAATAATGACTTTACCTAGACAGAAAGAACAGTCACTGGGCACACAACAGTTTAACTACATTTTTACAGGTTTCACCTGTGTTTACATAATTATATGGTAACCTTTCCCTTGTCATGTGGCTTAGGTAATAGAAGTCCTCATAAGAATTTATAACCAATAAGTTTTTAAAAGAACTCTTCCTGAGAGAAAGAAGTTAGTATATACTATATAATCTAAGTGTCCTTTAATAAACACAAAAGGCATTTGTCATTAATTGTGTGCTCATTTTGGAAATTTTGAAATAACCTTTCTGTATTGGAGGGATCTATGAGAACTCTACTTTTCATTATGGAATCCACAGGCAGAGAGCAGCTAAGATGCAGAACTCACCCTAAATATGGCCAATTGGTTGCTTTTCCCTGACAGTTTGGATCTTGAGGAAGTGAACAAGGATAAAATGTGCCAAGAGATTATGTGTGGAGACGGCTATGGAATCATAAGCTTTATCTTCCAGGAGTGAGCATTCGTGGGAAGTAGTATCCAGGGGTGGTTGTTGTGGTAAGATCTTGGCTGGTTCTTGCCTCCCCATATTCCCTATACTTTTTCTGAATTTGGCTCTGTGGCATTCCTGATGATTTATGAGCTACCAATACCTTTCAAATAAGTTATCTTCTAATAAAACTAATATAGTTTGGTTTCTGTGGTTTGCCATAGCTGCTGATACTAAAACATCAATAAACATAGTTCTCTAAAAGTTAATGACATTAAAAACTCTTGGGGTGCCTGGGTGGCTCAGTTGGTTAAGACTCCGACTTCGGCTCAGGTCAGATCTCACATTCGTGGGTTCGAGCCCCGCGTCAGGCTCTGTGCTGCCAGCTAGCTCGGAGCCTGGAGCCTGCTTCTGGTTCTGTGTCTCCTCTCTCTGCCCCTCCCCCTCTCATGCTCTGTCTCTCTCTTTATCAAAAATAAATAAAAACATTTTTAAAAAATTAAAAAAATTAAAAACTCTTAAATCATTATGAATTTTTTAATTCATGGATTTATTTAATTCATATTTATTTTTAATAAGCAAGACTTTCCCCCCTTCATGTAGTTCTCCAAATACTCAAGAGTCACATGACTGTGTAATCTGGAGCTTTTGGCTCCTGTGTCCTTTTCAATAAGCATCTATCCATCCTGTTTCTTACACACTTCTCAGCTTTCTCCCTCCTTACAAACAATTATAGGCAGATCTGACATAGTGATTTGCTTTCTCATATCTCCTCCTTCTTTTTCTACTGTAGCATTGCAAAACATTTTATTCTTTTGCTACCACCCATTTTTATCTCCTTTTTTTATATTCACCTCCTAAATTGCTCTTTTCATAATTTTCTTCAATAAATGCAAATCAAAACTCACACCATTTAAATATCCTAGATATTTCCATTGTTGAAAATGGAATTTCCATTGTTGAAAATTCACTATAATAGTATTTCCCAAAATTCTAGTGCAGACCACTAGAATTTATTGGATGTCATGATTAGTTTTTAGTCTCATCCTCAGATGGCTTAAAGTAGTACAACCACTTACTCTGTGGAGATTTTCTATGCATTACTTCTTTCCTAGAAGAATCCTGGGAGGCCTCTTTAGTCCCAAACAGGAGAGGAGGAAAGCTGTGCTCTTCTATGCCCATGGGTGCTGTTGCTACTGTTGCTTCTTAATCCAGAACAGAAGTCTATGTTCCCAAACACGGTGATTTGCTGGAATTGAGTGGTATCTTCCTTCTTTAAGCAGAACGTGAACTTGCAAGTGTGCCCAGTCCTTACCACTTCCTACTCTCTTCCAGAAAACCAGAGGTCAGCTTGAATTTATCCTTTGGGGTCATTTCCATAGTCTGCCTCCTCCCAGAAAGGCTTTGAGTTTGTGAACTCTGGCTCTACACCATCAATACAAAAAAGGCTAATTTGTCATCATGAGTAATTCAGTTTCTTAGCAATGTTTCTTTTGTCTGGAAACACAAGGCTCATAACTGCTGTCCTACCCCCATGGGCAGGAATAGTCCAGATCTTAGGAGCCAAGAAGCTTGACTTCTTTTGGTAGGAAAAGAAAATGTTTTCCATGTTTTTATATTGTTGTGGTTTTTGTTTTTCCTGGCAGGTAAAAAGATAGCATAAGGCAGTTTCTCAGTAGGAAGTCCAACTACCTTAACTTCACATTAAGTCATCCTGTTACCATGTAAGCCACATTTCATTTGAGGGGAGCTCATCCTTGTAGAGGGTTTACTGAACCACATCTACTTCCTGACTACAGGTTCCACTGGTCACCAGACGATTATAAACAGCTGCAAGTATTCAGAGCATGGAAAATAGAATTTTCAGACGATCTCAGATCTGCCAGCAGACTAGATGCCAGAGTGGGCACAGCATAACTGTAGAACCCTGTGGGGGAGAACCCAGCTTCCGCCACCGCCCCACTGAGGGTAATTAGAGGCAGCTGCTGTCTACTTTGCTTGGCTTCAGATAGGCAAGTGTAATGATGAGGGATTGTGGGGGTCTCTCCGGATCTCCTTATGGCACCAACCTAGGCAGCCGAGCATGGCTTCCCAAGGAAACTCTCTTCCCCAAGTCTCTCTTTGGTCCTGCCAGGTTACTCTTGCTGGCGGACACTGGGGTAGAACGTGTATCTGTTCCCCTGGGGCTCCTGCTATGTATGGCAGGAATCCAGGGGCTGAGGTAGTTTTTGTTGTGTTCCCAGAAGTAAATCCAGGGCTTGGCTAATACAGAAGGTTTGTTTCAGTTAAGGAGGGGAGAGCAACTCCAATTTTCTCCTGAGTACTCAACTGTCCTTTCTGGAAGCTAAGTACTGTGGTGAATTAATCATTATTTTGATACCTCAAACCTCCTTTCTTTTAAGGACTTTCGTTTAAAGCATGCTCAGAGTTTCTGAAAAAGCATTACCACATTTGCTATACTTAAATTTTGCTGGCTGAGTGGGCACAGGTATCCTATGTAATAGGAAACCAGACACATGGACCTGAAAAATGCCTTCAGTCAAATAATGAAATGAACAGAATCTAGTTACTATTTCTCTTTGTACAGCTGATTGAGGTTTTGAAGACCTCACCTCTTCCCTCCTTACCTTTTGTGTTACTTCTAGAATAAAGCCCAGAAGTAACAGATCTCGTGCCTTTGGCGTTACCACAGAATTTAAAGGCTGTTTATCACTCAGGCATCTCCCAGCTTTTATTACCACTAATTTCAGCCATGAAAACCTAAAGTAGGCAAATTGCCTTTGGGCCAGTTGAATTAGTCAGATATTTCCATAATAATGCTGTGTAACAGAAAATGCCAAAATATCAACAGTTCAATAAAACAGGCTTTATTTTACCTACTTAAAATCCAGTGGGTCAGCTAGGGTAGGTCTGTTTCAGGTTAAGTGAGCTCCATTTTATTTCAGCCTTTAAATTGGTCTCAGGTCACCTTCATTTGTCTCTTCATCCTCCTTGAGTGAATGGCTATCTAGGAAATATTTTCATGGTGAGTGGCTGGAATGCGTAAAGGCAAGTGGAAACCTTTGAGGACTGAAACATTTACTTTTCACCTATATTCCATTGGCAGAAGCCAATGTGTGGCTAAATTCAGTATTGGTGGGGAGAGAAATACAGTCTGTTCCATCCAGAGGGTAATGCCACAAAGTCACATGACAAAAGATATGTGTAAGTAATTCTAATACAGGAAGGGCATGACAAGTTGTAAATAATGATTTAATATATCATGCTCATGAGAAACACAGGAAAGGAATCACCCTGAAATAATGGACTAGAGGAAAGGATTCATTATTAAAGAATGAAATTATAAATGATAAGAACATAAGTTATCCAGTCCTGGAAATTGGATACAGATTAAAAGGAGGATGTCTTGGGGTTGGATCAGTCGGTTAGTCATCTGACTTCAGCTCAGGTCATGATCTGGCTGCTCGTGGGTTTGAGCCCTGCACTGTGCTCTGTGTTGTCAGCACAGAGCTACTTTGGATTTTGTGGCTCTCTCCTTCTCTGTCTCTCCCCCACTTGTGCTCTCTCATGCTCTCTCTCTCAAATAAACATAAAAAATATTTTTAAAAAGGACGATGTCTTATACAGAAGACAGAACCAATTAGGTAATGTGAATAAACAAGTTATTTTTTAAATTGTTCTCAAAAGGCTTAACTGGCAAGCATAACTCTGATAGAGATAAGAAAGGAAAGAGTTGGATAGTGTAAGCATAGAAAGGAAATAAGAAAGAGTAGGAAAAACTGGTCTAGAAAATGACCATCTTTATCTGTGAAATAATCCTCAAACTCATGGTAACTGTTGTGTAATTTGCAAAGATTCTTTGTCCACAAAATTTCCTTTTTTTAAATTTATTATTGAGACCGAGAGAAACAAAGCATGAGTGGGGGAGGGGCAGAGAGTGAGGGAGACACAGAATCTGAAACAGGCTCCAGGCTCGGAGCTGTCAGCACAGAGCCCGATGTGGGGCTTGAACTCACAAACTGTGAGATCATGACCTGAGTTGAAGTCAGGCGCTTAACCTACTGAGCCACTCAGGCACCCCCTCTATTTTAAATTATTTTAAAGATATATTAGATACAGACAGTAAAATAACTGAAATATAGAACCTTAGAGATTACTGTGTATTCTACTTGAATTGACTACCTAACATCTATTTTCCCCTTCTTGCAAAAAGAATACAATGTTCAAGTTGGTTGCAAAGTTGTATATTTTCTAACCTCTCTTGCAACTAGGGATGACTCTATGGTGCAGTTATGGCTGGTTATATATAAGTTTTTTGGTAGTGATTTTAGGTAAACTTTATAGGGTAATGCTCTTCTGGTTTCTTGCCCTTCCTCCTGCTTGGATGGAAGTGCTAGAGATAGAGCAGCCATCTTGAAATCACAAGTGAAAAGCATTAAATCAAAAGTCATTCACTGAGCAGAAATACCAGAATACTGCTCCCTGTTGCATTGGGGAACCTCTATAACAGACCTGCACTAAATCTCACACCTCTTGTTATATGATAAAAAAATAAATCTCTGCATGTAGTTCAGCCCCTGTAGTCGGACTTCTGCTATCAAATGCATCACCTTGCTAAGAAAGTGGTGAAAGGTCATTAGAGATCATCTAAGTAATGCCTTCCTCTATCTTACAATGAAGAAAGCTACAGTTCTGAAAAGTAATGTTGCTTAAGATAAACAGGTAGAAGTCTCAAGCTACATTTTAAGCATTATGATCCTAGAATTGAAACCACAGAACTATGGGTGAATTAACCTAACAACAATGAGCAGGATTCATAGCACAGTTATGTTCATCCCAAAGCCCTGAATTCACAGTATGTTTCTGCCCATGTGAATATGACCTTCAGCATGCTGGGCACTTCTCATTTCATAGACCATAGTCAATTGACCTCCAATTGTGTTGACATTCCCTGTGCTCTCTAAAATGAATCAACCTGGAAGCAGTGAATTGTGGACAGCCTTGCCAGAGGCACGCTTGGAATTTTGGAGACTCTCTCCTGTGTATGTTAATAACCAAACATGGCGGTAGTTTAGGGAAGCTGGGAAGTTTCCCTCCATTTCCCAGGAGGAGCAGCAGCTGGCAAACCAGCTGGCTTTGCCCTCAGTAGATGCTCTTTGAAACAATAGGTGGGCCTCAGTTGCCAGGAGCACAACATAGCACAAGCATCCTGAGATCAAATCCGCAGTGTAAGGGCTGGAAGTTAATTGGCTGGCTGGAGTTTAGGAGACCCTATCCAGACATTTCACTTCCTCCCTTTCAATTACTGCTTAAGGAGCCACTGCGTGGGAACTTAAAAAGGAACCAATCACTTCTGCCTTGGGAATATTTAGTGAGATATTTTTTATGTGCATGCAACCTAAAGGAGTCTAATGCTGTGGTCTCTGCTCCAATTCTAAGCATAGAAACACACACACACACACACACACTTGAGCCCAACATTCAAATTTGCATTATGAATCTTGGAGCTGTTTTGCTCTGTCTTCTCCCAAAATGGAGGCTACTATTTTCCTTTTGGGGGAAGAGTGGGTAGGAGAAATATATCTCTAACTTCCAAACTGCCTCACTCAAATTCTTTTTACAAATAGCAGTAGTTTTCTTACTGACATCAGTTAAAAGGGCTTTCAATTGAAATTGTCGAAGTGACAAGATAAACGGGTACATTCATCTTAAAGCTTGAGGAATACACAAGGGAATGAGGCTCTGTCAGAATTAGAAAGAAGCCATGAAATTCCTTAGATTAAGCTAAATATGCAAATGCAGTGAGTTTACTCAATTTTAATTTACTTACAAGAGAAACTAAACACTATAATGATCAGATTGAAATACTTATTGTTTTCTTTCTTTCTTTTTTTAATTACCAGATTTTTTTCCTTCTTCCTGTCTTCTCTTACATATTTGGTCATTTACTAGCCAGTGTTTTCTTCCTTTATACATAATATCTTTTAAAGAAGTTTGAATTTGAGATCCACAAGAACTCAATGGTTTAAGTTCCGGCAGTGGTGCTTGTATTAAGATACTGATCAGGGAGTAAGTAACAATCCAACATAATAAAAGGGAATTTCAGAAACATTTAAGAATATTTTATCAATTTGAGGGAAAAGTCTTGGTTTTCCAAGACAAACTATGTAATGATAGTTAAGGTATATGGTTGGAAATATATAAGGTAATGAAAATACTGTGCTCTTTTTTTTTTTTTTTTTTAAATAATGAAGACTCCAAGCTATTTGAGGCTTCTGTTTCTTTGAAAACTTTCTGAGTACAGGCACCTGAGTGGCTCAGTTGGTTAAGGGGTAGATTCTTGATTTTAGGTCAGGTCATGATCGCATGGTTCATGAGATCAAGCGCCACATTGGGCTCCATTCTGATAGTGTGTGGAGTCTGCTTCTAATTCTGACTTTCCCTTTCTCTCTGTCCCTCCCCTGCTTGTGTTTGCTCTCAAAATAAATAAACTTAAAAATAAATTTTAAAAAACCCTTCTGGCTAAGGTTTCCAGATTTGGCAAATAAAAAAACACAAGATGTCCAGTTAAATTTGACTTGAGATGAACAATGAATTGCACAGAACATACTTAAGCTAATAGCATTTGTTGTTATCTGAAATTTAAGTTTAACTTAGTGTCCTATATTTGATCTGGCAACCTTCTGTCCCCAGATCCCTGTGGACTCTCCTTTTTGGCCATTATAGATTAACTGAAGCCATTGGATCCTCCTTTCTCCATTAACATGGCTTGTTGTCATACTGAAGTAAAAGAGCTCCCCATTACCAGCACTGTTAGCAATTCTTAGTCTACCAGAAATGGGATGAGGGCACTAGTTTGGTACCTCTAGAATTATAGCTGATGTACAAAATTACCTTAGTTTCAGGTGTGCAACATAGTGACTTGGCAAGCCTATATGCTATGCTCTGCTCACCATAAGTGTAGCTACTTTCTGTCACCACATATCTCTATTACAACACAATTGACTATATTCCTTGTGATGTACCTTTTATCCTCATGACTACTTATTCCATAACTGGAATGTTCCTTTATCTGGAAACATAATAAAGACTCCAAGCTATTTGAGGCATCTGTTTCTTTTAAAACTTTCTAAGTCCACCAATTTTTGTTCATCTCTGCACCCTCCTCCCCTCTGGCAACCAAGTATCCATCAATAGATGAATGGATAAAGAAGATGTGGTGTGTATATATATACACACACATACACACACACACACACACACACACACACACACATACACAATGAAATATTACTCATCCATAAAAAAGAATGAAATCTTGCCATTTGTGACAACTTGGATGGACCTAAAAGGTATTATGATGAGTGAAATAAGTCAGGAAGACAAATACCATGATTTCACTTTGCTGTGAAATCTAAAAAAAAAAAAAGACAAATGAATAAGTAAACAGTCAAAAAATAGAAACAGACCCATGAATACAGAGAACAGACAGAACTACAAATATTTTATTTGAATTTAGTATCAGATTTTTACCCCCTTTATTAGAATACATATTAGAACATGTTCCCAATAACTGATTCTCTGATATATATAAAATGATGGAAAACTCATCTCTTCCTGACGAAATTAATCTCTCTTCTAAGGCTATGCTCAGGAGGCGCCTGGGTGGCTCAGACAGTTAAGCATCCAGCTTCGGCTCAGGTCATGATCTCATGTTTGGTGGGTTCAAGCCCCACATTGGGCTTGACAGCTAGCTCAGAGCCTGAAGACTGCTTCAGATTCTGTATCTCCCTCTCTCTTTGACCCTCCCCTGCTCACGCTGTCTCTCTCTGTCTCTCAAAAAAAAAATTAAAAAATACCTTTAAGACTATGCTCAGATTCTATAACTCCATCTTATTCAGAGCTCCTCAGCCCTCATTGGACACTGCTTTAGAAATTAGGGGTTAACCTCTCTTCATTTGAAAGCCTTTTACTCTTGTCACACTCAGACCAATGTGTTTTATTTATTTTTCTCCAAGAAGGAATCTAGATTATTCATTTCATGAAAATCCCAGAAATACCACAGTACACATGATTAAAAAAATCATTCTCTCCTAACACCACACGAAACATGATGAAATTTTCTCTCCAGATAAAGAGTTTGATTATAACTGTAGGGTAATGATAGAATAAGTAGATGTTTAGTTCTTAGTGACCCATAAATTTCCCAGTTAGGTAAAATCAAAACTGTAGTGAAAACTATATTATCTCAAACCTGATGATTAATGGATTATTGTCAACCTAGAGGTAGATTTCTGGTGATTTGGCTCAGATCACTACGTTATGTTTGTGTTGGTCAACATTATTCTTACTGACTTGGATTTAAGTTGTATTTACCAAGACTTTAACTAAGAGATATCCAAATATTGATTTCCAAAAAGGGATGAAAAGAATAGATGTATGAGTCATGTATGTGCAAATATGATACAAGCTATTTTCCGTTAGTTGTATCAGGTAGGAGTTGTAACAAGTTGGATTATAGATAGCTGGGCATAAAATTAGTTGTCAAGAAGAGTGGCTATGAGGTACTACATTTTATCAAAATTATGATTCAATAAGATTTACCTTTTTGCACAGCTTTTGAACAGAGCCCACAATTAGCACTTCCAGGTGGTATGAAGATACCAGTAGGCTGTATCATGGGGTGGCAAAAAAATGCATTGGTATCACTTTTTGCTTATCCTTATGTGGTAGATAATGTGTATATTTTCTTGCATTCATAGTCATTTGGTATATAAGTGTGGCCTAATAATCACTGTTGTTGGATGTTTGTGCTAAGCCATTACGTTTCCACCGGATAAGCAAATTTCTTGTGTTAGCAGGCATCTGGGCCATGGAAGCAAATTTGTTATAGAGAAATGGTCATTACGATGGTGTCTATTAGGTGAAGCTAGAATGTCTCCCTACATTTAGCACACGCTGGACTAAAGAATGCTGCTGAGATTAGATTCTTACTGGAGCAGAAGGAACAAGAAGAGCCTGAGGGGTAGAGAATAAATATGGGTTATTTTATGATGATGATTAAAGGAAAATGTGTGTATGTGTGCATGCATGCACACACGCATGCGTTCTTATTGGAGGGTCTTCCAAAAAGCATAAATAAATCTTCCCTATGACCTAGTAACAGCACTGCTAGAGATCTACCCAAAGGATACAGAAATGCTGATGCATAGGGGCACATGTACCCCAATGTTCATAGCGGCACTGTCAACAGTAGCCAAATCATGGAAAAAGCCTAAATGTCCATCACCTGATGAGTGGATCAAGAAGATGTGGTTTATATATATAATGGAGTACTACATGGCAATGAGAAAGAATGAAATATGGCCGTTTGTAGGAAAGTGGATGGACCTCGAGGATGTCATGCTAAGCGAAATAAGTCAGGTGGAGAAGGACAGATACCATCTGTTTGCACTCATAGGTCTAACAGGGGAAACCTAACAGAGGACCATAGGGAGGGGAAGGGGGAAACAGAGTTGGGGAAAGAAAGGGACACAAATCATGAGAGACTATTGAATACTGAAAAGGAACTGAGGACTGAAGGGGGAGGGGGGTTATCGTCATGGAGGGAGGCACTTGTGGGGAGAAGCACTGGGTGTTATATGGAAACCAATTTGACAATAAACTATTATAAATTTAAAAAAATAAATAAAAGTAAGCATTAGTTGAATTTAAAAACAATTGAATACATCCCAGTTCACAAAGAAAAAGTAAACATAGCAACAGATAGAATCAATATAGTGCAAAAAAATTTCCATTAAATCAGCAAACATAGAACAAGATGGATGAATAAAAACCAAGTTTATCAGTCATAACATAAATGAGAATAAGTTAATGCCACATTTAAAAAATGTTGTCAATTATAGCAAAAACAACCAAATAAACCTATGCTCCTTGAAAGAGATGCATGTAAAGCATAATGACACCAAAAAGATAAAAGTATAAACTAATATTAGGCAAAATAAAAAAGGGAAGAGAGATCTTAAAAGTTAAAGAAAAAGGAGAAATGTTTGATTTTTGAGTAACAGGCTATTATATACTTCAACATCAAAAAACTATCGAGGGGTGGTCTCACTGGATGTCAAACCCTAAACAAAAGACAGTAAAGTGCCTAAAATGTCATTTTATTCTGATAAATTATATAATCCACAGTAAAGATATGAGTCATAAAGATTTATGGTCTAAATATCATTATATCAAAATGTATAAATCAAAGATAAGAGAGTTGTCAGTGGCTTATTTGGTCCTTTATAGACCAAAAAAAAAAAAACCCAAAAACAAAAGACAGTGATTTAAATAATATAATTAATGAAGGTAATTTTATAGATTAAAAAACAAATAGATATCTAATTTGAACATCTTTAAACAAAAACTAGAAACTTTATAGCCTGCAGTCTACTTTTTAAATAATTTCTGTGTTAGGCCATAGTAAATACTCAAGAATTCCAAAATGCAGAAAATAAGTGGCTCAAAATAAATGGGCCATATTTTCTGCTTAAAAGAAGCAAATAAATAAACAAAAATATGAAATAAACTGTCAATATAATCCTGTCACTTGATATTAAAAGAAACTCACCACCAAAATGCTTCTATGAATAAGTTATGAGTTAAAAGGAAAGTTAAACTGTAATTAATAATTGCCAACATTGGTTAAGTATTTATTATATTCCATGCCCTGGAAAAACTATTTTAGATATATTATGTATTACAACCTCACAACAACTTTTTTAACACAGCAGCTCACATTTATCCATATCAGGACTTATTTCTCTTCCAAGCACTAATTCACTCCCTGACATTATATGGCATATTTATGTGCTCATCTGTTTCCTGTTCATTCTCCACTAGTTTGTAAGCTCCATGGTGGCAGGGAAATTGCCTAGTGTGTTTGTCACTGTACTCTAAGCATCTAGGTCAGTTCCTTGACATGGCAGGTCCTTCATATATGTAAATTCTGTGAGGTGGATACTACTGTTACTATAAGCTTTTAGATAACAAACGTAGAGGGGGATTAAGGAAGCACCCCATTGTCACACAGCTCTTGAGAGACCAGAATTTGAATTCTGGGGTTTATTTAACTCTAGCTCTTAACCATAGCATTACATGTATTTCGGGAATATGATAACAATTTTTAAAAAACCCAGTAAATTAACCTAAAGTTTGAGTCAAAATTGATTCATAGGAAAACCCTATCCTCAATGTTTTTATTACCAATTAAAACTGAAATGTAATCATGGCCCATTAGGTCATGAAGTCAGAAGAACTATAGAAGCTATGGAATGAAATTTTGAGGCAAAAAAAATGAATGTCAAAAATTTCTATGAATAAAACTAATGGCAGATGTCACATAGGAAATATATTTGAGACCTATAAGACAAAGAGATGATGATATTAATTTATAAAAAGCACTTACAATTCAGTGCTAAGACACTGCCCTGAGGAAGAAATATGCTGATTTTATTCTAACCACCAAATACAGATCTACACATCTTTGTAGAAGAAAATGACAATTAAAACAGTAAATTAACTTACAAGATTTAGCCAAAGTTAAGTCCTAGGTATATTCCTGGTCTACCTATTTTCATTGCAAATTAAAAGAAAAAGGAAAATCAATAAGCCCTTGTTTTTTGTACTGGGAAGAAGACATGATTTCAAACATTTAATATAAGAAATATAAATAGATAATAGAGACGCAAGCTCTTCCCCCAGTATTTCATGCAGTAATTGCAAATCATTATCAAACTTATGGATAATCCAATTGTGCTGAAGATGCAGGGAAACAGGCATTTTCAAATACTTGCTTGTTAAAGCATATTTGGAATATCCTTCCAGATCAGTGTATCGTGGGCCTTAAATGTATTCATTCTCTTACACAGTAATTCTATTGCTAAGATTGTATTTTAAATAAGTAAACATAGATATAGTTCAAGATTTAAATGCAGGGATGTTCACTTCAGCATTATTTTAAGTAAGAGAGATTACAAAGAACTCTCTAGGAGTAGAAAGTTAGATTATGGAAAATGAACTTCCCACTGGACATTTAATTTCTTGCCTACCTTTGGCAATCACTGTGCTGGCTCTTGGTATTACAGAAAACACAACACATCTAGCTCTCAGGGACCATAGTCTAGTTCAGTAATGTAGATTTCTGCCTAGATGCCTGACATACCCGGAGATTCAACATTTCCTTTCTTTATAAGGTAGCCAGGAAGACACTATTGCAATTCAAAATCTGTCCATGTCCAAATTCTTTCACATGACGTGTGGACCCTGACTGCTGTGGTTAGTTAATTTCTTCTTCAGCCTTGTCTTTTGTGCATTGACCTCCTCTCATGCTAAGATCCAGACACCCGGAACTCGTCCTTTCTTAGAAGGAGCCAAATTGTCTCTGCCCTTTGAATCTTCGTATCTGAGTTTGTCCGTAACAGTGTTCTTTGTGTGGACTCAGGCTAGGTCCTCTGTGGTTGTCTGTGAAACATCCATTACTGCCCAAAGTCCTCTCGAACCCAGTGCCTGTGATCATCCTCTCATGTGCTTCCATATCGTCTCCTGCCACCACAGAGCACTGAGAACTCTGAGATATAATGCACTACTTTCTAGTTTACATTTTCCTTTAGACTGTGAATGCCTTGAGGGCTGGGTCCTTCAGAATTGGGCATTCTGTGGCATCATAACCACTCTGTGTGGGTCACAGCAGCCAGTTTAGTACTTCCTAGATTCTGATAGCGTGAAATGAATGTTTAAAAATGTTTTGAAGAGTATTTGTCAATATTGAAGAAAGCTTATGATAAGGAACATGTGAAAACTTATTCAGATGTATCTCCAATTTTAAGTTATAGTAAATATGTTAATATAAGTATAAATACCTTTAATTTGGCTCTTTTTTCCCCCTTTAAACTTTCTGTTTTCATTGGTTTGAACCTCTGTGGCAACTTTCTACTTTTATCTGAGTAAACTTTCTTAATTTCAAATCAACTCATATAAGTCTCCTAGATGAACTTTTTCACAGTATCCCCATTTCCTGTGTGCTTTCTAATAACCTGTTGCTGACTCTTTAATTAAATGTCTTCTCTGTGCACCACACCTGTAGGCTTGAGAAAATGTTCTTTTTCATAAGTTGTTGTCTCTGGCCAGAATGTTCTTCCTCTCTTCCTTGTGTGGTTAGCATCCACTCTTTCAAGAATCGGCTTAGATTTGCCATGTATGAGAAGCTTTTCTTGCTCCTTCTCTATGCTTCCAGTGCCCTGTACAAATGCCTTCATTGTAGTACATAGTACAAAGGCAATTTCCTCATAGCCTGTCATTTATATGCCTCCCTGGGAGGTGACGTCTCTGCCTTTTAATACTTTATCACCAGTTGTTAGCACAGTGCCTAGCATATAGTCGACATTCACCTATTTTTGAATTAACTGAAACTAGGCATGATACAGACCTCCTTATCTATACTATAAGAAAATATCAAAGTCAAATATTGTAAATGATTTCCAGGTAGCACTTTATACAATACAACCAATATAAAATAAGTGCTAACTCTATTAATCATATTTTTCAAAAATTTTATCCTCCTAACAAACTTGGGAAGTGATATCTGTATCTCTATGTCTAGATCTATAAGAAAAATGAAGAGAACTAAATCACTTGCATAATACCATGCAGTTAGTAAAAACAAAACAAGAATTAAAGCCCTGGCTTGTATGATGCCAGAGGCCAGCGCATAACACAGTATACTCATTATTTCTGTTTCTCAAGCAGCAATGAAAAAACCTGAATATTTATTAAGTGCTAGGCCCAGTTATAACTGTTTTATACCTATTATTTCATTAAGTACTTATAAATTAGTGCATGAGTTAGGTATTCTTACTATGACTCTAGCTTTATAGATTAAACTAAAACGGTACAAAGAGGTTAAATAACTTGCTCTATCACATGCAGCTAGAATGCGGAAGAACTGGCTTTGAATCCAAATAGTCTGACTTTGAAGTCCCAAGATTTTAACAGCTAAGCTATACTCTCGCTCAGATGAGGGATCCTATTGAGTTTCCATATTTTCTTTAAAATGCTAACATAAATTTAGTCAAGTATTCATAAGATACATATTGATAAACATTTCTGAGACCTAACTGTGAAGTCTATTTTGATTAATTATAAGTAATCAAGATTAATGAAGTGATACAACTCCAAATGAAGTTTTAGTGATCATTAGAAGAGGAGCCAATATAATCCTATACAAAAAGCATTAATAGAATTAGAACAATAATTAGAATGCCAAAAAGACTCATTGTGAAATGTTAAAATTGGCATCAGTGAAATGGAAAAGTTTCCTTATTTTAAATATCATTACTTGCTGCAGTGCTCACCTGATATAATGGTGGTCTGTCAAGAATTAAAAAAAAGAAAGAAAGAAAAACTCTTTGTCTAAAACAATTCTTTTATCTAATTTGATATAAGAATGTGGTTTTACATGTCTAATACTTATTTAAGTTATTCATAGTCTTTTAAGTTTCATGGGAGGTGATGGAATATGTGTTTTGTAATACAATTGTCACTTTTTAAAGTTTTGTCTCAAAAAAATTTGAGCCAGGATCACTTGCAGGAAAAACAAAATAATGAGTATCAGAGAAATCACAGGAGTGTTTGAACCTGCTGTCTGTAATGTATTGCTGTTGTATCTGTCACCATATAGGATGGGTGAAGAAAGCATAAAAGTGGTCCTTCATATTTTGAGTCATTTTGAACATTTGTGTGGGTCATTGAAATTCCTGATTTAGCGGCTACTCATATCTCTGGCCCTTTCCAATAGAATTATTGTTCTAATTCTATTAAAGCTTTTTGTATAGGATTATATTGGCTCCTCTTCTAATGATCACTAAAACTTCAGAGAGCTACTTATCCCCTTTTGTGTAACACTTTGACTTTCACAATTAATAAGAAAATTTTTTGGGAGATAAGGCACCACGCTGTGTGAGACACATTCGCAGACATCAAATCAAGCAAAGCATTTGCAAGTTGGGTGCAAAATTTTAAAGACAAAACTTAGGTCATAAACCATGAAACATGATAAAACGTGGTTCTGTTGAGCATCTGACTTTGTCTCAGGTTATGATCTCACGGTTCATGAGTTTGAGCTCCGCATTGGGCTCTGTGCTAAGAGTTCAGAGCCTGTAGCTTGCTTCAGATTCTGTGTCTCCCTCTCTTTCCACCCCTGCCCTGCTCATGTCTCTCTCTCTCTCTCTCTCTCTCTCTCTCAAATAAGTAAACATTAAAAAATGTTTAAAAATTAAACATCACAAACTATTAACTCAGTAGTAGTTAGTGGGCAGCCACCACAGTGGCCATTTTTGTGCCTACTAGTTAATGTTAAGACTAAAAATTGGCCAATAGATCAGGAGTGTGTCAACATCTTCACCTGGAAATAATTTCTAAAATCTAGTTTCAAGAGCTTGCCTTTGAATACATAAAAATATTTGGTAATATTTTTTCAAAACTTCCCATCTACTCCTACCTACAAGGGGAAGTCTGGAACCACAACATTCCTTTTTTCATATATCCTTGAAACAGTTTCTGATGGCTCATGTTCCCTTAGCTGCAGATACTGCCAGACTTCATCCAGCAGGTGGTCTCTGCCTGACCCAGAGTTTAGCCTAATCAACCATTATTGGTGTTGTGAGCACCATCATGAAACATGATTAGAGCCCAGAGTCTTGATGCTCAAAGTCCTATTCACTGTGTGCTTGGATGACCATCTAGGCTTCATGTCCATCAGCTACAACCACTGCTCCCCACCTTGGCACTAGGTATGCCTCATGGGTGTGATTGGACTTCTGCTCCATAGCCCAGTGTTTATGAGCTCAGCATTTGGAGCCAGACGGGGATGGATTCATAGCTTGACTCAGTTACCAATAGTTGTGTAACCTAGTTACTGAAATATTCTGTGTCTTGATTTATTTTATATTAATATGTAATTATTTATTTTTAGCAAATAGGAGTTGGGAGTCATGCAATTCTTAATATGTGCCAGGTATTCTTTGAAATTCTTCACTGTATTGACTCTTCAGTACTTATGAGAACAATATGAAGTAGTTATTTTTTTTTGTCCTCATTTTACTAAAATTTACTCTGAAGTCAGGCTTTAAAATTTACTACCTCTCATAGATGAGGATTATAATACATTTTTATAGAGTGACTGAATGGAAAAATTAATTTATATTTTTGTAAAAAATGCCTAAAATAGTACATGGGACATAGTCCTTACTAAATCATATTATTATTAATGTGCCTCAATTTCTTAATTCACATTGTAGTTCCTTTATCTGTTGAAATCTTTCAGAGTATCAGCTCTCTCCCTGGGGCCCTGATAACCTCCTTTCTCCCTATGACCCTGCTATAAAGTGATCAATGTCATGGGCACTCACATTTGTCTGCATATTTAATGCCAAATGTTACCACTTTCTACATATATTTAAGCTATTTCCATGTCTTACCACAAACTTCAGAGTCTATTAGTAGCCAACTCCAGACTGTCTAGAAGCTTGGACACTGGGCATCTGGTTAATCCCCGTGAGGTCAAACCTGAAAAATTTAGTTCCCTGGCCCTACTCTTTCTAGTTTCTTGTCAGCTTCATTCCCTAGAGATTCACATTCAAGAGCCTTCAATTTATCACAGCTGAGACAGCATAGATAATTATTTTAGATGCTGAAAAAATTGTAAGAAGGTATGGAAGATATCAATCCAAAGAATATTCCTAACTTTATCCATTTCAACCACAGCAAACAGAACTTTGTTTCATGGGGACACATAGATAATATCTAGGACTGTCAAATCTAGATGCTCTTTCATACAGTGATTTTGTATTATATATATCTGTCATAGAAACCTGATGCAAGAGCTTTTTACAATTGGCCTCTTGTAGGAACAGGAATTTAATCACATTAATATCTTAAGAGGACTGCTGAGGGAGGTGAGTCACTTAATCCTTCTGAACCTCAGTTTCCTCATTTATGAAGTGAGGATAATATGATGATATAATATAATGAAGATAATTATGCAGTGATCAAGATCAGAATTATAGGCTTAAAAGCTGTAGGAAACAGAAAACAGAGTAGTAGCACTCTTCTTTGTCACAGCATTGCCTTGCCTTGTTTGAAACTAAAGATACAGATGCAGAAAATGGTCCTCTCCTACATGAAGGGGCAAGAAGAATAAAATGGAATGCTAGATAATAGGTGGCAGCATTCCTTGCCTACCTTTCCTCTGAATATCTCATAAAACACTGGAAACTTTCCTTTGACTCATCTTATGCTACTTTAAGCCTTTGTTACTTGAGGCCTTTACACCAGAATTACCACAGAGCCTTTTACTTTTTCAAGTTTTTTATTTTTTTAATCTCCCTAAAGAGCTGCTTCAACCTTCTAGCTACATTCCTTTATTCCTATTTTTGATCCCATTTTCCTTTATCATTGAGGTCATTTCTCATTGTTAAGATAAGCACTGTTAACCACTGCCCAAGTTTTTGAGCACCTGCACGGTGCTCAGTTTTGTGCTAGATATTATAGTGTTAAAGAAGAAATATAAGGAGCTCCCCATATGGTTCTGATATGATGGTGAGGAAGGTATTATTGTGTTCTTTTTATAAATGAGAAATCTGAGGTTTAAAGAAGTAAATAACTTGTCAAGCCAACAGCTAGTAAAGGGAAAAGCTAGGATTCAAATCCATGGCTTTGTGACTCTAATGTTCCTGAGATAAAGTTGTGTGTTGCATCTGTATGACTGAGGAAGAAACCAGAGATAGTATATTGGAAGTAGTCAAAATGAGGCAGAACTGAAATGCATTGCTTACTTTCAAGATATTCTGTACCTAATCTGGTAGAAGATTTTAGACTTGACATGGTATGAAATGAAGAACCCCTGAATGTTACAGATCTGGGACAGAGTTTATGAGAAGTAGCAGTTAAACATACATATGGCAACGAGAGGTGGAATGGGGAAGGTGAAGTTAAATTGGGGGACATTGTTGCCGTAATCTAGTCATAGAAAGGGGAGAGTTTGTACCAGGTATTGAAAATTAAAATGGAGGGAAAGACAGATTCATGGCATGTGACAGAAAGGAGAAATATTTCATAACTTATGATTAACAAGTGGGGGGACAGTGTGGTGAAGGAAAGGAATTAGTCAAGGGAAGAAAGTTCAAGAAAGACATGTTGAACAGTTTCCTGTTACACACTGAAAATCTGTCCTTCAGAATCCGGTGTATGTTAGCTGTGATGTAGTGCCTAACCTCATGATGCTTACAACTGAGTAGAGAAAAAGGCATGCAAAACACTGAGGCATAAACAGGATGTTGAGAGACTGTGGAAAGGGAAATAGTAGACATCTCTGGATCAAAGAAAGCAGGGAAGAATGGGATAGGAAAAAACTATACCAGGCCTGGAAGGGTAGTTAGGGTTTTGATAGTGTCAAATGAAAGAGACAACAGTCCCTATTAGTTCTGGCAAAAAATGGTGGGGTTTGGGAGGTATAGTGGAAATCACTAGTGAACTTGAAACCCTAGTGAAGACAGGAGGCAGACTGCCCCAAGGTAGTAATGAAATTAAAGAGGCTATTCTGGCTACTCAGAGGGTTCGTCTCACGGTAGAAGGGAATGATATTAATATTAAGCAGGGTCTTAAGGTCAAGACCTATGGGGAGGAGTAACTGGATGAAGATAAGAGCTGATTAGATAGAGTTGGAGGTGGGGTTAGGCAGGAATGTGGTGTTGTGGATTAGTTAAGGATTGAATTTAGAGAGGAGGATAGGGCATTTCATCCTTTGTTTTAGGCATAAAAGATGCAAAAGTGGGCAGACAGGAAATTAGGGCAACTCTCTGAATGCCTGAAGCATGTTTTTGATTTTCCCATTTAGGTAGGAGGAAAGACAGTCATCTTTTGAGGGCCAGGGCATGAAGAGGGCTGGGGTGTCTTTGGCGGTCCAGGGGGTTGAGAAGAGCTGCTTGAAACATTATTGGAAGTGACTTAGAATAGAAAGTCTTACTGGGGAGTGGCAATTGAAGTAAACAAAGAGACCGGGTCTTTTGGATTTAGCATTTCCCTCTGTCAGCACTCAGAACACAGGGAGAAGTAGACATAGTACAGAGCAGGGTTTGGCTGAGGGTTAGGGTAGCACAGTGTCCAGAAATAGAGACTGTGGGAGCACTGGTAGGGGCAGTTGGCAATGGAGAGGAGGCTGTGGTCATAAGGCTGGGGAGGATCTGGTCAGCAGGAATGACCTCCCGCATGGGTCTGCTGCAGTGGACTATGTGAGCTCACTGAGGACGAGCAGCTGACTCAGAGAGAGGGCTGGGGAAGATAGGGCAGGTGAAAAGGGTGTAAAAAAAATAAATAACTAGACCCATTTGTTGGATGATTCAAGAACCCACTGCCCATGTCCTTAACATCAAATCCTCTGACTTCTCTCGTGTTGACAGATGGGGAAAAGATTGTCAGGATCACGGTGTATGGTTGAGGAAGGAGGCGGTCTTTCCTCTCTGTTCTTTTCTTCCTTTTTATTTTTATTATTTTTCTTGTCAGCGTTTAATTGCCACCTTTATTTCCTTTGAGAGTCAAGAAATCTGCTTTCCCGGTCGAGAGGTACAGTGTATGGAGGAGACAAAGAGGCGATGAATACATTTGCTCCCTATGAGTCAGTTCTTTTCTCCCCCTTCTCTCCCCTCTCCTTTTAATTATTCACCACCATCCTTCTTCTTTATTCACTTATCCTCTCATCTCAATGTTCGTGTCACATTGTTATTCTTAAATCATAGCCACTGGAGGGGAGAGAGGGTTGTCTAAAACCTAAAATATGGAGGTTACCAATTTACAATGCACATATGTAAAGCAGAGCTCAGCAGCGATTCCTCTGGCCTCTTTAGTACCACTCCTGGATGTTTCACCAGAGATGAGCACAAGGACATGAAAGTTTTCCTTTAGCCGTTCAGTCTTTCTTTCTCTCTCTCCCCATCCCATGGATGAAAGACCTTTGAGCACAGACATTCATAAATTAAAGTGTGTTGTTAATTATTCTTAGACACTAGAAGTGGTTTTTTTCAAACAGAGCATATATTAGACTTCAATAAAGCAGTCCTATTCCTAGCTCTTTAACACTAACTCACCAGTGGGTTTCTAAAGAAATATGAGTTTTAGAAAATAAGTATATATATATATAGAAAGGTTTTTCATGGTATAAACCAAATGTTCTATTCTTGCAAACTGTTTGTGGGGTAGTTGTGTGATAAAAGCAGTTGAAGAGTAAAAAGTGAAGCATTGGGTCTGGGGTAAATCAGGTGGAGGAGAGGATGAGGTCATTTCTTCCTCAACCACTAGCATTCTCTCCCTCCATGCCCTCCATCCCCGCTTTATCTTCTTGGTGCTTCCATTCCTTTACCTAGTTATGTATTCAACACTTCTTTATCATACACTGTGCTAGGCTTCAATGACACAGGATAGATGAGACATAGTCTCTGCTCTCAAAAGCTCACAGATGACAAAACAACCACTAATTCAAATAGCTTTTTTTTGAGGAAAAAGCCATTGTGGAAGATCCAGAAAAGTGACCTCAGTGTAGCAAATCCAGTGGGTAACTCCGTGAGGCAGGCCTGCTGCCTTGACAGGAGTCCCCAGAGGGTGGTTTCTATTAGTTCCATCTATTTATTGTGGTCTAGACTCTGTTGTTCTCTGCAGTCTCAAGGCCTGATATCAACTGATGAACCCAGCACAAACGGATCTGTTGCCAAAGAGCAAACTCACATAGCTTGGCCTCACAGAAATACACGATTATCAATCATCGGGAATACCAACAGGAAATAGAGTTGTCAGGGAAATAAACACTCCCCTCTAGTAGAATATCCTACTTAAAGGGGAGATGCATGGAACATTGAAGAGCAGTCAGAAGATTGTTTAATTTTGGCTGTCCATACTCTGATGCATTAGGTAATAGTTTCATATTTTATATTCCAGAGAATGTTTGTATTTTCCTCCAAGTTTCTAAAGGACCTCTATTTGCTTTCCTTCTCCTTCTGTTTACAGCAGTGCTTCTCAATGTGAAGATAATTCATTGAAATACAGCTCAGTGGGACCATCCCACACTTACTAAGTCAAAATATTTGGGGATTGGGGCCTGAAAACAATTTTTGAAATAAAATTTCCAGTAATTTTTATACATATGAGAACCATCAGTCTATAAGAAGAGATTGTGACAATACTTCTCCCTCCCCCAGGAATTGCTCTAGAACCATCCAGGTTCAACCAGAGAAAGGTATAATGTGAAGTGGAGAAATTAGAAAATTATCCAATCTATCTTGGTTACATATTCTAGCAATGTATTCTCTTGATTCTGAAGGTAGGCTTTAGTGCTTTGACACTCAGAGGGGAGTGTGTCTTGTCTGACTGTCTTTTCCAAAAATAAGGCAGAATTCATGAAGATCTACCAAAGGCAATGTGGGGAGGATTGGGATATAGTTAGATATCAGAATAATAGAAAAGACACACATGTGGGCAGGGGATGAAGAAATACCATGTATTAAAGCTGGCAGGGCTTGACTGAAGAGGCAAGATGAAGTAATTAGGAAGAATTATGCAAGTAGATTAATGTGGATATAACTCAGTTGTGTCAGAGCCTCTTTTGAAGTAAGTCCTGTGGGTTTGCTTCCCAACACCAAATGCCCCATATTTTAAAACCAAAATTTGAAATAGGTGTTATCAGACTCACTCTCCTATCTTGTTTCTGACTTGAGATTTTCTCTTTTCTTTTCATAGATGTCGTTTCTAGTCTTGCCGTAGCCCTCCTATTTACAAAGCCAGGTGTGTCACTGCAGCTCTTCGCTGTAGACTTCCACACCACTGACTCACAGGCAACTGAGACTCAAACCTCTAACTCTGCAGCATGTGACCAAGACACCATCTCCAGCTTGTTGCAATACATTCTAATGAGACAGTAGTTTCTGTGCATTGTTGCCTGTGTTGAGCACTGAATCAGCAAAAATAAACACAGAAAGTGGACAGTTTTATCATCGCAAATCTTTTGGGTCAGATTTCCTAGGGAAAGATGGGGAACAATTGAATCCTTTGTTCCTTTTATCCTGCTAATTTTGAGTCTTAGTGGCATGTGGCCTGTCTATCATACCTAAAAGTACTCAACCTCCAGAAAACCTTTTTTCCAATTACAGGCTTGCAGGCATGCTAACTTTTCTGTAAAGAAGAGCAGTGTTCAGACCAAAGGGGAATGACTGCCTTCTCAGTGAAATTCAGAAAAATGGAGCAATGACAGTAATAACCCTTTGTAATGACGTATGTCAGTGTTCCCCCACTTAAGGCAGCCTGGCTGATATTAACAAAATATGAAGGCATGGAACAGGGCTTGGAAATGAGCTCAAATGTCTTGGCAGTGATTTAGTGTTCTAAGAAAAAGATGATAGTAGAAATTCGTTTGAAATGTTTTTGACATTGGGAATGCATGAGGAGCACAGGTAAATGTTCTTCATTGTCAAAGGGCTATCGCTCTTTCTCCCAGCTCCTGGGTTAGAGTTACCAGACATCCAGAGGGAGAGGATTATTGTTTCCTTCATCTGATTTGTCCTTCATTAAGGGAGAAGGACAATGAAGTTGGCTCAGGAGATCTCAGTCTTGTGGTATAAGAGCCTCAGAACTCTACGTGGGGACTTGAAATAACTATAGAGACCATGATTTGCAACCTGTCTCAGATTTATTTATTTACAGATATGTAAAAATCAAGATAAATCATATAAACAAAACAAAACAAGATATTATTAACTTTTATTTTTCAGAATGGAGAGAAAGGCACTCAGGAAAGGTTTTATCTTGTAGGCAAATTTTTGTGAACCTTCAGTGATTTTCTGTGATTGATCTGTCAATAAGCTGTCAATACGGTATGAATCATCTTCCTCCCCTCTCCCTACCCCTGTCCCAGGGTACCAGATCTCCATTTCTAAATAATTCATAATAAACTAAGGTCTGTCTGTAATGTGACTCATTGGGTTCTCTTGCTAGAATATTTCATTTTGTCTGAGAAGCCATGCATGATATAATTTTTTTTAAACATACCATTTTATTTCCTGATTTTAATGTTTTGGGAAATAAGATTTCATACAACATATGAACATTTCATACAACATAGTATCATTGCCCAGAGATTGCCACTCTAATATTTTGCTATACTCTGATAACAAAAATTCCATATGTAACATATAAATTATATACATATAAGGCAATGTTTATGCATATACATGTAAAATTTGTGCATAAATAAAATTTAATATGTATGCATGTATGTTTATATATATCTACATGTAAAATACAGATTATTATACAGTATACATTGTTGTACTTTAGTTTTACTTAAATTTTATTGTCTATATCCCCTGATATAAATAGATACATTTTAAAGATAGGATTTTTTTGACCACATTAATAATATGCTATAGTTTGAACATGTCATGGTTTATTTTGCTTTCCCCTCAGAATTTTTAAAGATCAAGTACCATGTATTATACTCTTTTTTTCATAGATTTTTGGTTTTGTGATTTTGCATTTCTCTTTTACTTTTGGTGGGTGTGGTAAGCAGAATGAGGTCCCATCCCCAAAGAGATCATGCCCTAATTCCTGGAATCTGTGAATATTTTACACTACCTGGCAAAAGGGAATTTGCAAATGTAATTAATGTTAAAAACCTTAAAATAGGGAGATTATCTTGGATTATTCAGGTGGGTACAGTGTAATCACATGAGCCTTTAACAGCCAAGAACTTTCTCTGGCTGGAAGCAAAAGAGAAATTTGGCAGGAGAAGATGAGAGATATTCCAATCATGAGAAGGATTTGACATGCTGTTGCTAGCTCTGAGTAGGGACCCACATAGGAGGACTATGGAGGGGCCTCTAGGAGCCAAAGGTGGCCCTCAGCTGACAGCCAGCAAGTAAAGAGGGATATCAGTCTTAGAGCTTCAAGGACCTGGATTCCACCAAAGTCTGAATAAGCCTGGAATTAGATTTTTCCCAGAGCCTCCTGATAAGAAACAGGCCAAAAAACTACTTGATTTGGGTTTTTGAAACCCAGGGCAGAGAAACGAGCTGAGTCCACTCAGACTTCTGACCTACGGAAGAGAAATAATACTTGTGTGTCATTTAAAGCTTCTAGGTTTATAGGAATTTATTACAGAAGTAACAGAAAACTACGACAGTGGCCTGGAATATATTATCTTTTCATAATAATAAATTATTTTATTTTTATTTTTTGAGCTTTTCAGATTAGATTATTATCATTGAAAAACAGTTCTTTGAAGTTTTAATATATGAAACTAAGTTTGATATATGTAATGAGTGGAATTAAAAAAAAAAAACAAAGATTATCCGGCAACCGCCTCAGCCAGAGCTGTGCACATTAAGTTCCACCGCGTGGTCCACTAGAGATTGCTGACAAAGACTTGTACACTGTCACCTTAATTTGTGCGAAGTTGCTTTTGATAGATCTTTCTGATGAACTGTGTAATCTGGCAGTAGTGACATTATTATGCTTAAAAATAAATATAACTTGAAGCCAATTAATCAGTTGACTTCTAAATTATATGTTAAAAGGGACTCAAGTCTTAATGACTTTTTAAAAAATTCTATTCGCATCCCCATTTCAGTGGCACTTAGAAGGGTTGTAGCAGAATAAATTGTCATAAGAGAAGTATTTATAAATCTTTCTTTCCTGGAAGCCATGAGGATTTTCCTGTGGAATAATAGAAAATATGTGAACAACTCTTTTATGTGTTGGTTAACTAGTGAAAGCATCTCATAAGAAAGAAAATTTACTTTTGCTAGCATTATATAAATAGAATAAGCTTGTAGACCTTGTCAGGAAATAATTTACCATCAGTGTAATTCACTCATGATGCCACTCTTAAATAGCAGCCCTAACACCCCTAGAAACCTGCCAAAAATAATTTTAAAAATTATTTTTTCCTAAGAAAGACTTATATTCTAATAAATGTATTAAATTATAATTAGTGCTATGCCATCATCAGACAGTACTCTCTGCAGACAATACTTTGTTCTTGCCTGAGCAAACAAAGTTAGAATAAAAAATCTTTCTCAATAACTAGACCTCAAGTTCTGTCCTTGGGAACTCTGTACTGGTCATATACATAAGGGAGTTTCCAAGGGCTGGAGAAATAATGAACAAGAGGTAGAAACCCCAAGAGGGATGCTCCTGGGAAGACGCTGGACGGTAAAGAGACAGCTTAAATGAATGAACGTTGCAAAAGGGTCATGCATAGTTTAGGATTGGGTGCAGGATGTGGCAAGCCAAAAAAAAAAAAAAAAAAAAAAAAAAGGCGGGGACAAGACAGAGAGCAAATGCTTCTATCCTCTCAGTTTTGGTGGTTGCTGCAAGATGAATGGTCTGTTTCAGAGTCAATTTCTGTCCCATGATTTCTGTCCAGTGACGAATGTTCTTCACCACCTCCATCTGCTTTTACTGCGAGCAGCCACTAGGTGTGTGGGGTTTTTTTGTTTTGTTTTGTTTTTTAATTTTCTTGGTAAGAGGCCACTGGGTGTTTGTCTAGCTTCTTGCCTCTGCCCATTGTGGTTGTTTATCTTGCCATCTGATTGCAACACACATGCTAACAATTATTCGTGCGCAGCCTGGCTCTCACCTGTTGGCATTGTGACTTCTGAGAGCTACCCGGGGCTACTAAAACTCCATGGAATCTGGTGAAGTCAGAGGGTCCACAAGATTTAAGTTCTTGGGCTGTAGTCACCTTACTCACATCCCCTTTTCCCTTGCTTCTCACATGCTATGAAAGATACAAATCTCTTTTGCAAGTAGCCCTTTGGTACTCTGTGTCTTATACGTGGCTGAATATTTCATTCCTCATTCTTAAAAATCATTTAAGGAAAGACCTACTTCAGGACTGATAAACCCCACTGAAGTCTTAATCTTTCCGTCTTTTTCATCAGCTTCAGGGCCTTGACTAAAACAGTTTTGTAGATGCCACATTTTCATTTTCCCTCATCCCTTGTAAGCTTTAAGGGAAGAAAGTGGAATGGGTGTCTTCTCTCTCCAATTCAGTATAAGACAATTATATATTCAGATTGATGTTTAAAAAAAGTATAATATGAATCACTAATTCTATACATGAAACTAATTTTACACTATATGTTAACTAACTGGAATTTAAATAAAAACTTGAAACAAACAAAAATGACAAGTGGTAGTGAAGACTTGGAGAAAACATAATCCTCATGACCTAGTGGTGGGAATATCATTGGTGCAACCACTGTGGAAAACAATATGAAGTTTTCTTAAAAAAATAGAAATATCATATGATCCAATAATTCCACTATTGAGTATTTACCCAAAGAAAATGAAAACACTAATTTGAAAAGATATGCACATCCTGTGCTCACTGCAGCATTATTTACAATAGCCAAAATACAGAGACAACCGGTGTGTTCGTCAATAGATGGATAAAGAAAAAAGATGTTGCATACCTATATTTGGGTATAGAGACATAGAGATACAGACACACACACACACAGTAGCATATTACTCAGCCATAAAAAAGAATTAAATCTTGCCATTTGTGACAAATGGCATGGATGGATTTAGAGAGGATCATCCTAAGTAAAATAAGTCAGAGAAAGAAAAATACCATATTATTTCACTTATATGTGGAATCTAAAAAAGGAAGCAAACAACCGTAAAACCAAACAATGCAGAGGACAAACTTGTGATTGCCAGAGGGAAAATGGTTGGAGGGCTAGGTGAAGGGATTAAGAGGTACGAACTTCCCATTATAAAATAAATTAGTCATGGAGATAGAGGTCAGCATAGGGAATACAGTCAATAGTGCAATAATAACATTGCATAGTGACAAATGGTAACTATACTTCTGCAGTGAACATTGCACAAGGTATACAATTGTGGAATCACTATGTTGAACACCTGAAACTAATATAGGATTTTATGTCAACCATACATCAATAATAAAAAAATAAAGTCACCTCATTCCTTTTCTATGTTCTTCCTTTCTTCATCTTTTCACCCAGTATTTTCTTGTTGCTCTACTTTATTTATCAAAGCATGTCTCTCCTAGTTCCAAGTATCTTTCTCTTCAAACCAAGTCCTACTTTCATACTAAATAACTTCAAGGTCATGGCAGAGGACCCATCCATCCGAGGCATCTCAGTTCTTCAATGCCGTCATATCTCATGGCCTTGCCCCTGACATCTCTTTAACAACATCAGATTATGTTGTCATTAGAACCACTCCTAACCCATCTCCTTGTTTTCACAATGGCTGGCCTCCAATCTACTCTGCAAATTAGAGTAATCCTTTAAAAAAGAAAATAAAATCACACCATCTTCTTGTTTAAACCCTTAGAAAAGATCTTAGATACAATGTGAAAAAAGTTTGTAAGTTATCATTCCTGTCCCACAAGAAAAGAGCTGCACAAACTGAAAATTAATGACTTCTCTTCGCCCCAGAATTTAGGTTACAATGCACCTGACATACTGATATCTGCAGACATAGGCACATCCAGAGACATGCGGACCTGAGTGTGCTTACCTGTATTAAAACCAATGGACTCCATTTAGTCAGTTATACCATTATTGAATTGTAAATATGTTTCAGGCTAGATTCAATATCCAGCAAGATTGATGAAAACACAAATAACTGTATAAATAAAAATGTATGCTAATAATTTCTATAATCATCACTTACTTCCTAAGTTATGCTAAGCTTTTTGTCTTTTCCCATTATATTCCCTGTCTTTCCATGGTATTTTCAGGAACTAGGAATTCTAAAATTTCCGTTGACCCCTAAGCTTCCTGGCAAGCCACCTACCTTGCAAGCCTTGTTATACTTTTTCTTGCTGTCAAAGTTATTATGAATTACTAATGGTGTGGCGTCTTCAGGTCTTTGTTAAGCTTCGTTATACAGACAGTTCCTCTCCTAAAAAAGGAAGTTCTTATTAGTGTTGGGGATGGTCTGAAATAACATTCTCTCCAGATTTGTTCTTTTCTTCTGAAGAGAGAAAAAGGTGATCCTGTGTGTCTTTCATCAATTTGCTTATTTTTTTTTCTAAACCCATAACCTTCCACTCGGAAAAAAAAAGAAAGAAAGAAAGAAACCCTCATCTTTGTGACTAAATTACTAATTCATTGAACTTCCTTTCTCCTTTATCAATGCTCAATTAAGTGAGAATATTTCTCCCTATTTCTTCCAGTTTTGCAACCCGCTTAGGCCAACTTGATTTTCCTTTGACTATTATAAATACGTCTGGCCATGGAAAGATAATGACAGTGATTGCCTCACAATGGCTATTTTAGTAACTATGCCTGACATGTATTCCTGGCATATAATGTCATGCACTAATTCACTGTGACAATACTTCCCAGGATTACTTGTACCTTTTTTTAAAAATTAGTTTCTATATAGATCCATGCGATGTTAAAATACGTTTACTGTGGTCGCCTCAACAAAAATATATACAACTGAAATTTTCTCATACACTTCACAATTATGCTTCTTTTAAGATTTGAAAAGGCAACTCACCCAGCTCCACTGGTATTACTCACAATGCCCATGAAATATTTTATTGTCTCTTTACTTATTTGGTTCCCCTATTAGGTCTGAGATTTCTGGCAAGCAGAGATCTGGCCTTTCTGTGAGTCTTCAGCATAGAGCTCAACTCCTTACCTGGTGTTTCTAATAAATATTTGTTGAAAATGAATGAATTAATAAATGATTTTATATATGCATGGATAAATGAATAAATGAAAGGATTAGTATATTAAGTATTGTTAGTATACTAATATGTAGGCTTAGTATGAAAGGAGACTTAGAAAGCTTTTTGGCGTTAGGAAGAAACCAATAAACAAGTTTTCTCGATTCAGTAATGCCTGGAAGACATGATAGTTGACCCTTGAACAACACAGGTTTGAACTGCATAGGTCACTTCTATATGGGTTTTTTTTCAATAAATACAGTGCAATACTGTAAATATATTTTCTCATGATTTTCTTAGTGACATTTTTCTTCAGCTTACTTTATTGTAAGAATATGGTATATAATATACAAGATAGGTGTTAATTGACTATGTTATCTTTATGTCTTCTGGTCAGCAGTAGGCTCTTCGTGCTAAGTTTGGGGGGAATCAGAAGTTATACAAGAATTTCCAAGTATATGGAGGTCCAGGCCCCTAACTCCCAGGCTGTTGGTCAAAGGTCGGCTGTGCTGCTGTGGCTCAGTAGCGCCCCCTCCAGGCTTGCTTCCTGTGATAAACTTCTCAGCCGCTGCAGCTTATTGTCTCCGTCAGATTCCTGTCCAATTACATGAGAGTTGGGAAAATCTGGGCGAGAAAGAGGGCTCTTAAGTAAAACAGAGGACACGTGGATAAAAAGAAACAAATCTTATTTCTCTGCTTTCCCTTTTAAGAACAACAGGTCTTGTGTGCCATCACACCTTCTTCAGTGTCCGGAGCTCTCAAACAATTTCATACACATATTTAGTAAGGTCCAAAAGAAAGAGCTCAGTAGTATTAAGTGGATGTCACAAACACATACTGAGAAAAATTAATAGTACGAGGGCTGGAGGTTGATGTCTGAAATACAATTTGCTCCTTCCTTTATATTACGGAAGTAAGGAGGAAAGATCATTGTCAAAGCAGAATTTTGCTGCAGCCCTATGATAAGCTCTCTAATTAGAATATGCGGAGTATCCAAGAACAAAGATTTTTAAAATTGGCTTGCAATAAGTGCAGGTGATGAAGCAGCTGGCAGAGTTAATAACATACCTCCTATAATTGCCAAAGACCTAGTTCCAAACAGAGTAGGTGACGCCACATTGGAAAGAGATGAAGAGAAAATTAGATAGGGATGAGGGCGCAGAGCATGTGGGGGTGCAAGGAAGTTGCAGGAGTGTGCGGAGACTGTTTGAATGGCTTCGTGGACAAGGAGTCATCTCAGAAGGAGGATATGGAAAGAGGACTGTGAGGAGGCAGTGCAATGACAGGTAGGTAGGTAGGTAGACTGGAAGCACAAAGAATATTTTCAAAGAAATAACATTTTGAGCAGGAAACAAGAGTTCTGGTTGCTAAGGCCAAAGCTGATTTTGGCTCACAATGGTTTGAATTGGAAGAAGCATGTTTGGAGAACCCTGAAGATGATTCTTAATGTTTATTTGCAAAGTCAGAGGTAAATATAGGAGTAAGTGTTTAGACTGAGGAAGGAAAGGATTGTTAATAGTTATTTGTCTTACCAGAAAGATAGAGAGGTGGTTGGCTAGCATCCATCCTAGCATTTCATTATTTAAATGGAAGTTTCAATAATCCATTTAAAATTATTCATGGGAAACCAGGAATTAGCTTCAATGTATAGAAATTTACTATGTAAAAATTTTATCAGTACTTCAAACAGGAATAGCTACAATGTTTACCTTGAATCGAGGTTTAATGTCCTAATTGCAGCACACTTAAATGTTTTTCTAGGTTGATACTCTAGTAATTCTAGTTTTATAACTGGAAAGGGTATATGATTTGTTGGGGAATATAACACAATATAAAAATAATCTGAATAGTACTTTAGCTATAGGTAGATATAAAAGCCAAATAAAACATATTGTTGAAAAGCAGAACCAAAATATAAAGAGCATGGAAGACAGACAGTTTAACACCAGCTGGCATCAGTAAGCGTAATGGGAAAAATTTGTCTACCTCTAACATAGTTTTGATTATAGAAGCGTTTCACTGTCTTAGCACACTTGAAAGATAAACTACATTAGGGTTATCAATAACAAAGGACTGTGCAGGTGCCAAAGTAGCCTTGGATGCCAAGCCACTCTCCATATTATAATGTCAAGATAATAAATGGAACCAGAAGTACCTGCATACCATAGTCTCAGGATAAGATAGCCCCAAGGGATTATGGCTAGGAAAGTTGATAAGAATATATGTATATATCTTTTTAGAGGGAAGAGGCTTCTGGAAGGGAGAGTTTTGTTTATCTAAATTCAAGTTTGAGATCGTTCTTTTTTTAAAATATTTTTTTAATGTTTGTTTTTGAGAGAGTGATACAGCACAAGTAGGGGAGGGGCAGAAAGAGGGAGACACAGAATCCAATCCTAAGCAGACTCCCGGCTCTGAGCTATCAGCACAGAACCCAATGGCGTGCTTGAACTCACAAAAGGTGAGATCATGACCTGAGCTGAAGTTGGACACTTAGCCAATTGAGCCACCCAGGTGCCCCTAAGTTTGAGATATTTCTAATGCTGCAGGATGCATAGTCACAGAGATGCATACCCATGTCACTGATATACAGTTAGCATTGCTTTGTAGACAGAACTGTGTACCATCGGCTTGCTTTTCTGCTTCCCTGCTGAGTTAGTTTGTATTAAACATGGTCCAGGCAGGTCTGTTGCTGAGGTATTTTCTCTGCCCTCACCATTTCTCAGAAAGGTCGGGCAATGCCCCCAAACAAGAAGTCAAAAGGCATCATTTCTTTATGAAAGGAAAGCTTTTCCATGGAAACAATTGTCCACAGCTACATATAGTCTTTGGCTCATGAATTGATAATATGCAAGTACTAAGCAAATAACTGGAGTAGGAAATAGAAAAAGAAAAAAAAATCATTCAAAAAATAAAAGAACAAGAGAAAACAAGAGTTGGAGAAAGTATTTCTTCTGGCTAGGTAAGGTGGCCTGTCTCTGGATTGCCTGTCATTGTGCTCTACCTTTCTGCCAGAAGGCTTCATGTGAAAGCTCCTGGCCCATGCCTCTCCGTCTCCTCTGGACTCCTTTGCCCACCCCAGCAGCACTGTCTGCCTGGTCGGATAGCCCTGAATCCATTGCCACCCTTTTCATGTCTCAATTCTGATTGCCGATGGTGACCCCAGAGCCTGCACTTGTACCTGTTCCGGCTGTGCTGTCCTGCATGGGAGGCAGAGCCTCTGAGTTTGCCCCTTACCCACCAGGTTCACGGCCATGACCGGTGTGTGTTTCATGATGGGAAATCCGATACCTAATGGTTTGTTTAATTGTAAGATGTTAGAACATCAGCATACTGTTTCAACGATGATTTCTTTCTCTTAAACATTTGCTCATTTCTGGAGTTTATCCAAACTCATGTAGTAAGGGAACCAAGCGGCATCAAGATGGCAGGCATGATAATATCAGCTCTCCAGTTTTTTTTTTTAATTTTGAATTTTTCTGGCCCATAGGCTGAGTTTAATGCTAAATTAAATAATTCTTCATATTTAGAATTGTTTTAAGTGAATTTCATTTAAGCAAGTTTTACAGGGAAGAGCTTTGGATTTCTGTGACAAACGGCAGATGGCGAAGCCAAATGCTGACAGCTATGGCAGCTATATATCTGAAACAGGAAACATTTTTCAAGAATCAGTGTTGTCATTTCTTTTTCCAATTCCATTTGAGTGCTAAGAGCAAGCTAGGAATCGGTTGTAAAGAAATCCTTAAGGAAAAAAAGTACGTTACTCACCTGGGTTCTCCTGGGGTGTGTGTGTGTGTGTGTGTGTGTGTGTGTGTGTGTGTGTTTGACTCTGCTATCAATATGGGCACAAAGAAGAATGCAGTTTTCACTGTTCAAATTCCATGTCTGTCACTGGCGTCTGGAAGACTTGATCACCTTGTACGTGAGGAAGGGGAGAGGATTATGGTATACACCTCCTTGCCTATGTTATGTCCTCACTCTAATATGCCAAGGGCCTCTGTGACATTACACATCCTCAGTGGAGAGATGCTAGCATTTCAGGAGAAGGGAAAAGTGGATCAAGGATAGGACAGCAGATTGCCCTTGGTCCCCTGGAGCCTGCTCAGTTTTGGGGAAATAACTCAGGCCTTTTGATACTCAGTGCTTCAGTCTCAGTTCCAACAGGATATATATACATGACCTTGAGGAGGACACTTTATCTTTCAGAGTTGAACGTTGTCATCTGCAAAAGGAGATCAACATCTTCACTTTCTTGCTTCCAGAGAACCATTATCAGACTCAAAGTAGGTGGCTTGAAGAAAGTTCTTAGCAATCTGTAATAAGCTACAGTGTTGCTGATACCTTACTTGGTATCACTACTGTGGGTCTATGCCCTTCTACAGGGGATTTGGGGTTGAAGAGGCATGGGGATTTCTTATCTCCTGGTTAGTTCTTACTCTCTGTGCATGTTCTAAGAAATTGGTGGGTTGGCTGGCAAGGGCTGAGACAGCCTCTGCTTGTCACATCCCATCCATGTCACCTTTCAGCTGCCATCACTAAAGACTGTGACAAAACAAACTGGAAAGGATACGTGGCAATTAGTCTTTACCCCGCTCCCCGCTCATGCTTGCTTCCCAATGTCAAACACAAGGTTTTCTTTCGTTTCATTCCCACCCCTGCCCACACCAACTTGAGATATTTTGAACTTAGTTGAGAAAACATCAATTAATCCCTCAGCAGGAGAAGCATTCTTGGAACTTAATTCCTGAAAGCCATCAGGACCAGATCTTTGAAAGTCTGACAAGGCTTCATTAATGCTCAACATTTTATTGTTCTGACACTGCCCTATGTATTAGGATAAATACTAGTCAGCCTTCAGCACTAAAAATCTGCCCTCTGTGACTCAGGACAAATGGATTAATGTTTTGTGGTCAGCACTTGAATGTGGGTAGTAGTCAGGAGGTCAGGATGGCTTCAAGATCTGAGTGAATCCTTTTATCTACATTATTAAAGACAAAGACAACTAGTCATCTTGCCTCTTTCCCTGTCCATTTCTACACACACACACACACACACACACACACACACACACACACACATCTAAGTGGTCTCTCATGCTTTTTTTTGAGTGCTCCTCCTAGATGCTACTGAATCTATCTTTTCTCCCAAAGAAAGTCAGACTTTTTCTTGCCTTATCTGAACCATTGAAGTAATATTTGTGTCATGACCCTCTGGCAGCAGTCTTCCTCTCCCTAGCCCATCCTTTTCTCACTCTGCCACTGGGGTCATGTCCAAGTACAACATGACTTTGTTATTCCTTTTGTCAATGCTCTAGTTCCTCCTTAAAGTCCACAGGATTTTGTCCAGGTTCCTTAGCATGGACTATAAAGGCCTTAATGTTCCACTCAAGGCTAACCCCAAGATCATCGACTTCAAAGAAACCAGGACATTTGTTAAAAATGAATATTAAATAACAATAACAATAACAAAAGAGAAACAGACTCATAAGTACAGAGACCAAACTAGTGGTTGCCAGAGGGGAGGCAGCAGGTGAATGGATTAAATGGTAGAAACTTGTAGGTGTAAAATGAATAAGTCATGGGGATGAAGATTACAGTGTAGACAACATAGTCAATCCTACTGTAATAACTGTGTGTAGTGACAGTAGTTACACTTACCATGATGACTATTTCATGACCTTTGTAATTGCTGAATCACTATGCTGTTCATCTGAAATTACTATTTGTCAACAAGAAAGAAAAGGAAAGAAAAGAAGAGGAAAAAAAGAAAAGAAAAGGAGAAATAAAAAAGAAAAAAAGTTACCCTCCAGTAGGGAAAAAACTGGATATTGTAAGTCTCTACTCTGAAAGTGCTGAATTAGAATTTTGGGGAAGGGGTCTACCAAATCCACAGTTTCAACAATAGTCCCAGGTGACTCATGTGTAGTAAAATAAGAGCCACTGCACTAGACCATGTATAAGGGATCTCTTGGGGCCAAGAAAGCAACTGTGTCTGTTCCCCAAATTTCCTGGTACTATTATAAGCCCAGTAGATATTTGTTTTATAATAAAGGTATAAAATGAGCCTAACTCAGAATTCACCAACAGGGATGTTGGTTGACTCACAACAGGATGATGAAACCTTATAATACACTGGAAATATTCTGTATTAATCTGGGTTATGGCTTCAGTATTTAAATATAAAAATTTACTTAAGATGAACACATTTTTATGTACTTAACTACATATATATGTTACATACCTCAATACGAATGAGAAAATTTAACTCATTCAGTGAATCAAGCCCAACATTTTGCTTCTCCATCCTGTACCCAAAGTAGGTTTTCTCTCCCCTCTTCCTTATCTTGGTAAACAATCTACCTCCTAGATACCAAAGTTTAACTCCTCAGCCATTATAAATATATATATTTTATATTCCTAATCTTCACAAAAACACTTTCGAAGTCCATCCTTTACCTTTACAATGTCTCAAAGACTTCCTTTTTTGTCCATCTCAATGACACTGTCCCATTCAGGCCCTAATTATTTAGAATTCAGCTCTAATTATGCCATCTCAACCCAATTTAAATTCCAAATGGTTCTGTATTACATAGAAAGTGTTCTTTAAATTTGACCTTCAATACCTGATCTTAACCTACTTATACTGCTTATTCTTCTCTCTTGGCCTCAATACCCAATACACCCTATATTTAAATTAATCTTCTTGGATATTATTCCATGTCCTTGTGTCTTTACCAATGCTCTTTCCACTGTCCAGAATGTCCTCATTCTGTACTTATCTTTTAAAAGTCTATATAGCCCAGATCAAATGCTGCCTCTTCCTTGAAGTTGCCTTTGATCCCCTATCTGGAAAGAATCATTCACTCCCAAATGTTCTTAATGTGTGAGAGCTTATTGATTCAAAATAACTGTGTGTCCTACAAGCCTCCAAGCCCAACAACAAAATCAAGGTGGTGGGGCAGAGCACCTTATAACTGTCCCCGGTGAGACAGAGGCCTATTATACTATGTGGGAAGGTAAGGGGTTCAGAATGATTAGTATACATTAGGCACTAAAACAGAGCTGCAGCCACACTTCTGGCTGACTGGAAGAGAGACTGGTTCTTGCCCATAATCAAGATGGCTGCGGTTTCCACCCTATAGACATGAGCTCAAAATCACTGGAAAATTTGAGAGGAGAAAGGAAAAGAAAACTCTTTCATTTTGAAATTTAGTTCATTGGTGCATAAATCCAACAGAAGATATTTGTACATGCATGTACAAGTAAAATTTTTAATACTCAATATTTGTAAAAGAAATCAATTCCAAAAGTACTTTCATATACTTCTCCTCTAACCTTGCTAAAACCTCTGTGGAGGTGGTGTTATTTCTATACCGATTTTTTTAAATGAATAGGGGTGCCTGGGTGGTTCAGTCAGGTGTCCAACTTCAGCTCAGGTCATGATCTTGCAGTCTGTTGGTTTGATCCCTGCGCTGGGCTCTGTGCTGACAGCTCGGAGCCTGGCGCCTGCTTTAGGTTCTGTGTCTCTCTGTCTTTCTGCCCCTCATCCTCTCATGCTCTGTTTCTCAAAAATAAGTAAATTATAAAAAATATTTAAAAATTTTAAAAAATTGAATAATATGTCATTTAGAGAGGTTAAGTAATCAGATTTTATAGAAAGTGGCACACTGGAGACTCGATGCAGAATCTCTTGTAAATGTTATGTTGTGAAGTGAAATGAAATGTTTTCTTAATATTATGATTTTAAAACATTCAACTTTAAACTAGAAGTAGAAAGTACATACCTACACATGTATATACTATATATATGTATATGACATACACATATGTATTTATAGATATAATCTATATGAATCTTTCTGTAAACTAAGCCTGTACTGAGATTGGCATTTTGAACAAACTGCCTAACGAATAGAGCATAAGGTTTCTGTGGCTCATTATATGTGCTTGTAAGAGTTAAAGCTGTTGGAAATCTTAACTTCATGTAGATCTCTTAAATTAAAGTATATGTAAACAGTGGGACTCCATTAATGATCCTAGAGTTTCTTGATGCTTTACATATTAAAGGGAAGAAAAACAGTGAGGATGTCTTGATCTTATTTTCAAATCAGACTGTTCTTATTTCAGCACTGCTGAATTTTTACCAAATGAGCTATAGGGCCTTAATTCTGTGTTTCAGGGAAAGCTTAATAACAATAGTAAAACAGCTAATATTTCTTTTGTATTATGTGCCAGTCATTATATTTTGTCACTTAATCCTCATAACTACTGTGTGCCATTAATGTTGCCATTGTATAAGACAAATGAGATACAGAGAAGTTGAGTAATTTCCTCATCATCACACAGTGAGAAGATTATAGGGATAGTATTTCTCTTAGTTTAGGTTCCTCCTCTAGGTAACACAGATTTCCGAGTGATGATTAGGAGGATCAAGAATGAGGGACTGGGGAGAATATACGTGGAAGGATGAAAACTCAACTTGAGTACCTGATATCAAGAGGGTCACTGCCATGGTGAAGTTGGATCCCATCAGGCCTTCTAAAAGAAGAGAACCAGCCAAACAGTTCTCAGACCTGCCCACCAAAGGATTGGCAGAGGAAAACCTATCCATGGGCTACTATCACTTTTCATTTAGTCTTACTGCAGGGACCTTTAACCCCTACACACAGTGTGTACACACAGACATATACATAAACACAGACACACACACAGGGACACAGACACACACACACACTTCTGAGTTATGCAAGCTTCATGCTACTGAGTTCCAACTAGATTTCCATACTTTAACATTGGAGAAGGCCCAAGTCAAAGAGAAAAGGTGGAGGACAAGTCAAAGCACATGTAGAATTTGTTTATCAAATTAGAGTTGGAATCAGAGTGAAGGTTAAGAAGATATAAGTCCAGACACAGGACACATTTAATATAGTTCACATCTTGCACTGTTAAGAATTGCTCATGCCTTACATTAAAACCTAAATCTTGACTTCCTCAAGGTGATAGCTAATTTGCAAAGACTTAATATTTACCTGAAACTAATAATGTTATATTTCAATTATACCTCAATAAACTATTTTTCAATGACAATATTCAGTGGTTAATGGAATAAGGTACTTCCTACTGGTTTCATGGACTTAATTGACATTTTTATTTTCTTCTTCCAACACTCTTTCTAGAATTCCCTGTCCTTCATTAGCATTTAAGCAAGTGTAGGTTGTTTGCCTGGCAGGGTGACCCAGATCTTCATACCTAAGGGGTCTGAGCCTTACTGGGCTATGTTTGCTGCAACTGTGCATTCACCATTATTACCAGGCCTGAAAGCACCAAAAAGTGTCCCAAAGAATATGTCCCAGATGTATTCCTTCATTTCCTATTCTGGAGGCATACCCTTTGTTCCCCATGATAATCAAGATCAATTGTTCGTAACTACAGTGACTGCTGTCTTAGCTTCTGGCCCCCAGTACCCGGCAGTCCCCATAGCATTTCTTTAATGAAACCCAGTAAGGGTCATAGATGTGTTTCCCTTCTAGAAACCAGGACTTTGATCCATCAGACCCTAATGTTTCAGGAATGAAAAATGGTAAATTCCTCAAAGGGATTATTAAAAATGGTGGTGATAAGTGCCAATCTTACACCCTATGGTTTTAAGATCCAAATATTTGTTCTAGATATTGGGGGTGAGTCATCATATAATGATATATGTGTGTTTACCTTAATTGCTTTAGTGTACTTTATATGCTTCCTCCTAAAGGACACAGTTATCAAGACCTACAAGATACTGACTCTGAGATGAGACTTTAGTAGGCCATTATGTTATTCTACTACTCTAACCACTTGCAGATATGTGGACAAGATGAGTTTGTACCCACTCACACACCCCATTAATCACCTGTACTTCATTAAGCCCCTAACTGGTATTTGGTCCCCTTGTTGAAATGTTAGATTAGACCTTGTTTCCAATGGCCCTCAAAGTGTTTGGATATACCAATTTCCCTAATATACAGTTACTCTGGTAAATGACTATAATTACTTTTGGGAGAAGGATTAGGTGACTGTTTATCATCGTGACATATCAGAGCCTTTCTTCAAGGGGACACAATTTCCCTTCCAATCAATGGGTGCTGGCTTGGATCTAGGAACTTGGTGAGGGCTTTGCTGAGGATTAAGCTGCTCATGCACAGATGTCATGTGGGTATATTGTTTGAGACTATTCAATATTCCATAGAAGATGGGATAATTAATGGTTGATGAAACCTATAAAAGTTTAACATAGATAGTAAGTAATCTGGGAGTTTATGATACACAGATAAAGATCCTAGACTGTTTTAAATATAGATAAGTAAACAAGGAGCCAGTGATGTATAGGCAAAATTTATGAGACATAACAAATATAGATTATAAATGAGTTAGCAACCTTTAAGACACTTCAAAGATAGGTGTAATAAATAGTCAAGATGATAGAACAAATATGGGTACTACCTAAGGATAGAAGAGCAAATCATGATTATGCCTCCTCTGGATTAACAACACCATGTGTAATGTATCGAAGACATGCAAAAAAAACCCATGGTTGTTCAATAGGCTAATTGAAAACTTCCTGCTATGGCCAGGTGTACTTGCCTCTGCATAGAACAAGCATGAATTATTGGCCCAGGATACCTCTGTCTGTGAACTCCTTGCTCTGACTTCAACTCTATATCCTATAACCACACCATTAGCAAGAAGGCTGATGTAGCTAAGGCAGAGACAGGGTAAGTGAACATTACATAACCCAGGATTAAGTACTATGGTCCTTCTGTCCACTTGTAACCTATCCTAAAAATGTTAAGTTCTATCCCCTTCCTTCTTGCTGTGTGTTCTATAATAATATAAACCTTTAACAGATTTGTGTTCTATAATAACATAAACCTTTAACAATCTGTTCTGTCAATCCTTCTGTTCTGTGACCTTTGGGTTAGATAACTTGGTAGTGTATCTGGAGGCTACCTTGAATGCAGGTAATTTTCCACAATGCAGCAGATTAAGACTACTGGAATCTCACCAGAGAGTAGCACCAACAGGGTATAGAGAACAGAGATCATATTGATCAAGATCAAGTGTGCTGGGGGACATTGGAATTTCAGACCATCCAGAGTGGAGAGACTTCATTGAAACCTCCTTAACAACCACAGCATCCAGTTGAGACACTAGAAAGTGTACTTTAGGAATAAAAGTTACACTTTAGAGTAACTGATATCTTAGACTCACCTTAGAAAAGCCCAAGAAATCTTTCATGATACAAAGATAACATACTTGATCAGATATACACAAACTAAGATATATAAATGATCAATGAGCACATGAAAATCCTTAAATCTTCCAGAGCATTTATTATTAGAGAAATACAAATTAAAACCACATGAAGATACCATGTCATGCTAGTTAGAATAGTTAAAATTAAGAACTTGAAAAGTTATTAAGACTGAGCATACCAGGTTGGTAAAGATGAGGAGCAACTGGAACTCTTCTACATTCTTGGTGGGAATGTAAAATGATACAGCTACTTTGGAAAACAGAGTCTCTTATAAAAATAATCATATATGTATTTCTATATAATCTACAAATCCACTTTTAAGTATTTTAGCCAAGAAAAATGAAAATATACTTCTACATTGACCTGACAGGAATGTTAATAGAAGCTTGTTAAGTTAGGTCAGAACTAAAAACAACCCAAATATCCACCAGCAAGTGAATGTATAAACAAATTGTGGTATATTTCAAAAGTGAGAAATAGCAATGAAAAGACATAAGTTACTGTTACATGTGATAACATGTTTGAAATTCATAGATACTATGTTGAGTGAAAAAAAGGAAAAGCCAGCATATGAATGTATATAGCATTTAATTTCATTTATAAGAAGTTCTAGAATAGGGAAAACTGATCTATAGAGATAGATCTCAGATCTGTAGTTGCCTGAGGTGAAGGGTGGGGATAATTTACTGCACAAAGGAACTGTTTATAGTGATGAAAACATTCTTTACAATGATTAAGGTGGACATTGGTGCCTGCATTTATCAACACTCCTGGAACTGTACACTTAAAATGTGTGCATTTATTGTATGTAAATTGTACCTCAATAAAGTTGATTAAAACTTTCATAGCAATTCCCATATCTGACTTCAATTACTGTAGACTATCAGAATATTAGAGCTTTAAAGAACCATTCCAGCAGTGTATGAGAATTAGCTCTAGGTGTTCAGGCTAGAATATTAAATTCTGTGTTATGGGAGAGTGCATCTATGTGAATAATGTCTCTTCATCTAGTCGTATATTCTGCCCTCAATCCAAGGGGAACTCTCATGACTCGTTATACATATAAGCCAAAATCTGCAATTCTTTTAGAAAGTTAGCTGTTCCCTTGCAGAGAAGAGTCTCTGCTTCCTTCCTTGAGTTTTGAAGAGATCTGATTCCAGGTATCAATTTGTGGGGAAGGAGCAGACATGTGATAGATCATGAGGAAAGCAAACAGAATCTCTAAGGCAGTTACCTCAGCTGAGTTCTTTACATGGTCTCCAGGCAAGGGAAGGCCGCTGTCCTCCCCAAAGCTGGGAGGGCTTTCCTTTTTCTGGCACAGAGAATTAGGGGAATTTGGGAGTTGTGCCTTCTTAAGCTTGTCCACCCAAATATTCCCAAAGCACGCATCAGGGTCGCATCTCGCCTCTCTCAGGACTCCTCAGCACTGGAGTCACGTTGAGTCTGCATATTAGTCTCCTTTTAAATGCTCTCTCCTAAATAAATCTTAGGATCTGATCTTTAACACAAGCTGTCCTGTTGTAGCAGGAGAAACAGATTTCTTTGAATTCTACTGGAGGCCTTTATGGCTTTCCTAGCTCACTCTCAGTTGATAGTTTGCTTACCAGACCAATCAGTGTTTCCAATGCAGCCAACAGAACTCTGCCTTTTAATTACCAGTGCTGCCTATTCTGTTCCATAGCCCACATTACCCCAGGCTTCACTTTCCATCTCTGTCTCATGCCAACACAACATAGGTGACAGTATTTCTAATTGTTCTGTTATGGCATCCCAGGTGCTATCACCACCCCCTGGGTCAGTCACCAGTAGTCGGTTAGTGATTGGATTTAGAATCTCATCCTGAAGGTCTACCAATCTCTAGGGCTACTTCTAATATCAGTTTTCTTGGCCTGTGTTCTACCCATCTACCCGCCACCCCCTAAACTAGCAGAGTGCAAAGAGACTTATGAACTGGTAGTTTATTTGGGAGGTTCTGTCAGGGAATAGAGGTACCTGCACATAATTTAATAGGGAAGGACACAAAGCCAATATAAGAGATGATTATTGAGTTGGTGACCATCATGGAAACTAGAGTTCAGTCCTGCTGGGATCTTCCAAAGTCATATGAAATGCCCCACATAATTGTGAATCCAAGGATTGGCAGTGAAGTGTACTCATCCATTGGCTCCCATCTGAGACTGATTGAGCATTATCCCAGAGCTAATCCAGTTTATGCAACTGTGCATGAGTTGTGCTGAGAAAGCTCCATTCCAGACCCACTCACGCTTTGGTATTTAAGTCATGGGGCAAGAAGCTAAGATGCATGACATGTCATGGAGGTGAAATGGTGTAAATGCAAAATGAGTCAGAGCCTACTTGAAAAAGTATGTTGCAGCTGTGGCTAGAATAAATGGTGAGACCAAAAAGATATGCAATGGGGCACAAGATATATAGAGGATCATAGACTTGTTTGACTTTACACCCAGATGTTAGATTATCCTCTGTAATATCTCCAGGGAACCAAGACAAAAATTTGACTCCCAAAACTCTAGTATCTCCAAATCTCTTCTTTAGTTTGGGTGAATTTAAAACCATAATATTTGTAATATCACTAAATGTGTGATAGAGCTTTCGAAGGTTTTGCAGATAGAAATCCAGGATATTTTCCAAGAATCTTTCTTTAAGCTGCTGTGTAGAAAACTCAGTATAAAACAACTTTAAAAATAACTGATAATTAGCACACAGTGAGGGTCATACAAATATACTGACACAAAACCCATGCTTTCTAAGGCTTTTATGGGAACATAATTCTTTCAAAACCTTTCACAGCCAGAGTTAATTTATAAGCATTATTCTCTTAGGTTTTTGAGACATGGCCTATGGACCTGAAGAATAATGTGGCAGAACTAATGTTTGTGTTTTGCCAAGACTTTATTTATTTATTTTTTAGAAATGCTTAAAGTGAATCACCCCTTTCAGGCTCAGAGGGATGTAATTAATGAGTGCAGAGAAGATGGTGAACCCCCCCCCCCAGCATGGGAATCAAATAATTTTGATATGGAGAAACAAGCTCTTACATAGCTGGAAAAGACCGGAACTACACTAAAACTGGAGTCTTCAGGCTCTTGAGACTCTCCAGTTTTCTTCTGAAGATCTGAAAGATTTAGCAATCAGAAGATGTCAATTTAAGTCCAACTTTACCTTCACTCAGCACAGGAACTTAAATATCCAATTGTCTTATTTAACTTCATGCTCTTTATTTGTAATATGGGGATAATTAAAATATCACTTCCTATCTCATGAGGTTGCTGAAAGGGTTAAAGTATCTAATGTTTAAAAACCCTGTGCAAATGTTTGCTGTTGTGGTTATAGTGGTTACTAGATCAGCTTTAGAATAATGGGTGTTTTTATTTCTGGACTATCTTGCCTTCATGTTCAATGGTCCCCCCCTACTCCGTAATTTTCCTTTCTAACCGACTTCCAGTTATTAAGGTTACATGCTCCCCTCCTACAACAGCCATTATTACTTGCTCTCCTGTGCAGCTGTCTTTTATAAATGTAGCTGCTTAACAAAGATGCAAATACATAATTCTGATTTTTTGGTGTTAATCTACCTACCTCCCCCAAGAAGTATTTAGCCACAAAGAACTGAAGGTCAGAACTGAAAGGACTGTAATAAGATCAGATAATTCCTCTTTTTTATAAATGAGAAAATCTGAGTCCAGAGTTGATAAGACTTGCCTCATGAAACAGAACTAGTTTGTAGAACAATCATTTCTCAAAACCAGTTCTCTTGATTTGCTTTCCGGTGGGATTTTACTTGAAATAAAGGCGCATTTTGGGAGGCTGGTCTGGGTAAATATTTCCACACTTGCCTGTCTGCAAAAAGCCAAGTCACTGGCACCTTGCACAAAAGGAAGCCTTAAAATTCCCATAAGAATTTTCTATAACTCTTTTGAGGCAGGATTTCTCTACCTCAGCATTATTGACATTTTAAGCTAGAAAATTCTTTGTGGTGGGAGTTGTCTTATGCATTAGAGGGTATTTAGCAGCATCCCTGGCCTTTACCCACTAGATGGCAATAGCATCTCCTCCTGTTTTGACAACCCAGATTGTCTCCAGACATTTCCAGATTCCCTTGGGGATTCACCTATCTAGGTCAGTGTCCCAGTCAAACTATCTAGATTAGTGGAAATGGCAGCCAGAGTTCATGGAAATTTAGAATGGGCAGCAGAAGAGGAAGATGATGATTATGTTATGGCCTCAGGATCAACTATAGCGGTAGAGCTATAATTTGCCCTGCTAATTCTCCTCTCATAGTATTTCCAGAAATTGTCACCAACCAGAATCCTGATGAAACTCTGACTGTATTAAATGAACCTATTGTGATACACAAATGAATCTCAATAGGTCCACTATGGTGGGCCATAGTGGATGAGTTGACGCCACATCCAGATCCTTCTTGCTGGTTGGTGTACCTACCCCTCACCTGCTGTGATTGAGTGGTAACTGTCTACAACTGCCAGAATGTTGCCCTCAGCTCAGTGTCAGTCAACTTGCCTGGTTGAGTACACGCCTATTCCATTGGCTTTGGGATAGACAGTAACTGTTTTGGTCAAACTAAGTGACACAAGTATAAAAGGTCAGCCCTGCCCATCCCCCAATGCCTTACCTCAGGATGAGATTCTCTTGTGTAATTTTTGTGTCAGAACTTCTCTCTTGGGACTCTTGAATACTGAGAACAAACTGAGGGCTGATGGGGGAGGGTGAAAGGGGGGAAGTGGTTTGATGGGCATGGAAGAGGGCTCTTATGGGAATGAGCACTGTGTGTTATATGGAAACTAACTTGACAAAAAAGGATAAAAGAAAAAAAACAAATAAATAAGCATAAAAAAAAAAAAGAACTTCTCTCTTGGATAAATTTGAAGCAAGAGCCAGTCTTGCATGGCATTTTTTCCACTCTACCTTAGTTTCTTCACTCCACTTGAGAGCACCCTCCAAAAAATTCATATATATATCTGATATATATACTTCATTATGATTTTTTGTCTTGTGTAAGTTTGACAATTTGTATTTATAAGGATTGTGTCCATTTCCTTTATATTTTCACATATTTTGGTATGAAGTTATTCAAATTTCCTCATCTTTTTAGGATCTGAAGCATCTATTTGTGATCATCCCTTTTCATTATTAATATTAGACATTTGTGCACTTCTTTATATTGCTAGGGTGACATAAATTTTAACACTCATTAAAAAATAAATATTGGACTTTTTGCTTTTCTATTTGATTTCTATTTCATGCATTTCAGTTCTTGTCTTCATTGCTTCCTTTGTTCCTATTTTATTTAGCAATTTTTTACTATTCCTTTTTAACTTTTTGAGTGGGATGCTTAGCTCATTGATGTCAGCCTTTCTTATTTTCTAATATATGATTTTCTTAGACTAATGGATTATCTAAAAATGGCTTTTGAAACTTTCAACTTTTAGGCACTTCCTAACTATACCTGTGCTATTTATATCTAACTTTAGTCCTTTAACATTTATTGAGGGTTATTTTTTTTTGAGATGTGTTAAGTTATGATCCAGTATATTGCCCAGTTGTGATAAATGTTATAGGTACACTTCAGAATAATATATATTCTACAGTTGGTTAGCATATTAGGTCAATTTAGATTCAATTTGTGTATTTCTTTCTGTTCTATGTTATTAAGTGCATACCTAATTTATAATGGTTAAATCTTCCCAGTGATTTTACTCCTTTACTTTTAAAAAATATGGATTTTTTTTAGTCTCTTATTGCCTTCCATTCTACTTTGTAGCTTTATCATTTATTTATTTATTTATTTATTTATTTATTTATTTATTTATTTATTTTAAAGTTTATTTTGAGAAAGAGAGCATGCACTCATGTGCGTGGGGGAGAGGCAGAAAGAGAGAGAGAGGGAGAGAGAGAGAATCCCAAGCACAGAATCCACACTACCAGTGCAGAGCCTGACACAAGGCTCAAACCCACTAACAGTAGATCATAACCTGAACTGAAATCGAGTCAGCTGCTTAACTGACTGAGCTACCCAGGTACCCCCTACCTTATAGATTATTTTTATAATTATGGTAGTTTTATTTTGATTAATATGTGAATATTATACAATTAAACAAATTGACATTTTTTAATTTTTAATTTTACTTATTTATTTTGAGAGAGAGAGAGAGAGAGAGAGCGAGTGCACACTTAAGCAGGGGAAGGGCAGAGAGAGGGGGAAAGAGAATCCCAAGCAGGATCCATGCTGACTTTTAGAGCTCTACATTGCTTGAACTCACAAACCATGAGATCTTGACCTAAGCCGAGATCAAGACTCAGATACCCAACCAACTGAGCCACCCAGGTGCCCCTACAATTAAGCAAATTTAAAAGTTGTGTAATGGGGTCACCTGGGTGTCTCCTCAACTAAGCAACTGACTTCAACTCAGGTCATGATATCGTGTTAGAGCCCTGCTTTGGGCTCTGTGCTGACAGCTCGGAGCCTGGAGCCCGCTTCTAATTTTGTGTCTCCCTCTCTCTCTGCCCTTCTCCTGCTTGTGCTCTGTCTCTCTCTCTCTCTCTCTCTCTCTCTCATCAAAAGTAAATAAACATTAAAAATTTAAAAAAACAGCTGTGGAATGAAAAGGAAAATGCTCATTTTTACAGAAGAATGCCAACTACTAAATGAAGAAAGAATAATGGAAATTTAATGGTTTCTTGTTTTTGTTTTTGTTTTTTTCTCTTAGAGAGAGAGAGTACAAGCAGGGGGGAAGGGCAGAGGGAGAGAGGTGGGGAGAGAGGGAATCTTTAGCAGGCTCTGTGCTCAGCACAGACACAGGGCTTGACATGGGGCTCTGTCCTAGGACCCTGGGATCATGACCTCAACCCAGATCAAGAGTCGGATACTCAACTGACTAAGCCACCGAGGTGCCCCATTAATGGAAGCTTTAAAAGTCACTATTTTACAAACAGCATGGTAGTGACTGAATAAAGAAAGAATTGCCAATGGATGCTGAAATCATTGGGTGAAATTTTGTTCGGGAATAGGGTATTCATAGAGTTTCCAACTATTACTTCACAGTAGTTATAAATTGTGAAGTCAGGAGGTATACCTAGCGTGGAAAAATACAATGGGTATCATCTTAACCAAAAAATCCTAACATCACTAATAATGGGATAAACTGATATATTGTGCCTATTTATGTGATGCACTAGATGGGACACAATATCACCAATGAAGTATTTCTTACAAAGATTTTTAACATAAATGTTAAAATGAGGAAGCCATCAGACAAATGAAAATTCTGAAGCATTCTCCAAAATGCTGAAGAACTATTCTAATATTTTTTAATGTTTTATTTTATTTTTTGATACAGGGAGAGACAGAGCATGAGAGGGGGAGGGGCAGAGAGAGGAGGAGACACAGAACCGGAAGCAGACTCCAGGCTCTGAGCTAGCTGTCAGCACAGAGCCCTATGCAGGTCTCTAACCCACAAACGTGAGATCTGACCTGAGCCGAAGTCGGAGGCTTAGCCGACTGAGCCACCCAGGTGCCCCAACTGAAGAACTATTCTAGAATAAAAGACACTAATGGTACATGACAGATAACTGAATTTCTTAGTAGAACTTATGAGCTATAAATTTACTTTCAACTACAGATTTTTCCATATCCTGCAATGTTTAGTACAGAGGGAAGTGCTTACAGTGTGGCTAAATTAACTCGATTAACATAAGTGAAGGGTATATTGTCCTATTCCTTCAACTTCTGGGGAGGTTTGGCTTTAATTCTTTTAGTGAAGAGTAGTTGTCACACAGTGGTTCAGGTGTACAACACAGTGATTTGACAAGTCTGTATGTTATGCTGTGTTCACCACAAGTGTAACTGCCATCTGTTACTTCACCATACTATTACAATCCCATTGATTATATTTCCTGTGCTTTTTTTCTCCTTTCAATTCCATGACTTACTCATTTCACAACTGAAAGCCTATATCTCCCACTCTCCTTCACTCTTTTTGTCTATTTTCTTACTCCCCTCCCCTTTAGCAACCATCAGTTTGTTCTCTGTATTTATGAACCTATTTCTGCTTTTTTGTTTCTTTATTTGTTCTGTTTTTCATATTCCACATATAAGTGAAATCATATGGTATTTGTCTTTCTGTATGACTCATTTCAGTTAGCATAATACCCTATCTAGACCTGTCTATGTTGTCTCAAATGGGAAGATCTTAGTCTTTTTTATGGCTGAGTAATATTCCATTGTGTATATATACCACATCCTTATCTGTTCATCTACCAGTGGATACTTGGGGTGCATCCATATCTTGGCTATTGTAAATAATGTTCCAATAAACATAGGGATGCTTATGTATTTTTGAGTTAGTGGGGGGGGGTTGGATAAATACACAGTGGTGGAATTATTGGATCATCTGGTATTCCTATTTTTAACTTTTTGAGGAAACTCTATGCTATTTTCCACATCAACTGCACCAATTTACATTCCCACCAGCAGTATATGAGGCTTCCTTTTTCTTTACATCCTTTCCAGTACCTGTTATTTCTGGTCTTTTTTTATTTTAGCCATTCTGACAGGTACTGTCCTGTCTCATTAATTAGTGAATTATCCCCATATAATTATCCTCTTATAATTATTGATGTTGAGAATCTTGAGGTTTGACATTTTTTAAAAAATAAACATTGATGGTAAAAATGGAAATAGATTTTAGAAACTGGAAACATCCCAAATATCTACTAACAATACAATGGATAAATTAATTGTGGTATATCATTTAATAATACAATGTATAAAAATAAATTATAGGCACAAGTATCAACATGGATAAATCATAAAAGCAAGAAAAAATGTCACAAAACAGCATGTACATCATGAGTCTACTAACATGAAATTCCAAAACAAGCTGTATACTGTATCTTTATGTGGTAAAACTAAAGAAAAGCAGGGCAATACTGAGCAGAGGGCATGTGATGCACTCCCTCAGGGATATCTATCTATCTATCTATATATATAGATATAGATAGATATAGATATAGATATAGATATAGATATATAGAAAACATCTCAGGTACAAGTATTTAAAAAATTTTTTTTGGAGAGAGAAATAGAGACAGCATGAGCAGGGGAAGTCAGAGAGAGAGGGAAACACAGAATCTGAAGACAGGCTCCAGGCTCTGAGCTGTCAGCGCAAAGCCCAACATGGGGCTTGAACCCACGAACCGTGAGATCATGACCTGAGCTGAAGTCAGACACATAACTGACTGAGCCACCCAGGCGCCCCTCAGGTACAAGTATTAATTCTAGTTCTCAAACAGGGTGGGGAGTATATGGGTGTTCATGCTATTTTTATTCTAAACTATATATCTATGTTATACATTTTGAAATGTAGGGATATATTTCATAATGTTATATAAAATTCAGGAATTGGATGAAATTTATGGAATGTAACAATTTAAAAAGAAAATGTGACTTATAAGGTTCTACCATAAAGGACCTAAGTCAGTTGGCATCTGACTCCTCATTTCAGCTCAGGTTGTGATCTCACAGTTTGAGGGTTCTATCCCTGCATCAGGCACTGCTTTGCATCCTCTGTATCTCTCTCTGCCTTTCTCCCACTCATGTGTTTTCTCTCTCTCAAAAATAAATACACGTTAAAAAAGGAAGAATACTTATAATCTTCATTTTCCCAATATTTAGATGGAAACTGGCTGGGACAGAGAGTGGGAAAAAGGAAGCAGGAATAAGGAGTCACTTTTCTTCCCCTTAAACTCCCCTTATCCCCCATGAATGAACGTCCTCTGGAAATGGCTGTTCCTCCTACTCCTGCACCTCATTCATGTTCTCCCTGTCCCTACCAAATCCAGCATTGAGTCACTTAAACTAAGGTTTTCATATTTTGTATATGACCCTGGTGGAGAAATGGACTTGATTCACACCAAACTGTCCCTGGGTTTACTTTAAAATGTCACTAAAGCTCCTTTTACTTTTTATCGATTGACTTTTCCACCCATGTAAATTATTTACCATGGAAAAGATTAGTTAATCTAAGCACCTCTCTAAATTCTGCATAAAGGAAATATTACAGAAAATTTCTTTTTCAGTAATGTGTATTTAGATCATAAAATTAAAAATAAAGCAGTATTAATAAAGTGAAGTCATTTCTTATTAATGCATGCAGGCTTTTGTTTGCAACTGAAAAGATCCAAGGGTAGATTATCTTTTGGAATTCGTTTGAATCTTTAGTTTAAGGTGTTATCTGTGATTAAAGGAAGGGTGTCTCAGTTATTTAAGGATGGACTTCAGGTGCTTTCAAATTTCTTTCATGCACAGGGAGAACAGGACTATAATTAACTCTCAGGTAGTTTAAATGCTACCTGATTCTCCCAGATATAAATTTAAGAGAACTGTAGGAAGAGGTATACTGATTCTTTAGAACCAAGAGACCTGCCCTGAACAGCAATTCTCAGCTCCAGAACCGGCGTAACAATCTCTAGGAGAGAGTTCTCTGACCTATATTATTCCTGTATTCCACTATCCTCCGAGATGGTCCCAACATTCCTATAAGGGTAAGGCCTTCAGTTTAACCAAGAATAGCTTCTCTTGCACTTTTAAAAGCATATCAAATATGAAGGAATAATCATTAAGCCTTTTATTTTTATGGAATCTTCAGAGATTTGTGGGGAAAGGCAACATGCAGTTCTTTGTAAATGTCAGATCTCTTTACAGAAATGCGAAGGAGGCACTGCAGGCTGTCATCTGTTCTTCATGCTGCCTACTGACCCTCATTGGGAGCTACCAATTCCCAAAGACTCTGTGGCCGCTAAAATAAATAGCTCTCTCAGGCACAAAGCAAAATGTTAGACAACATACAACAGAACAGAACCACTTTAATTATACTATGCAATGTGTTTCATAAATAAGTAGAGATCTGAAGGGTTAGACATTGAAGGACAGTTCCAGCTGGCAGGCAGTGGAGGAGAATGTTTCAAAACGACTGTGGCAAATGACATAAAAAGCATGGGGGAAGGGGGGGACAGTAGGTTTCAAGCACATGAAAAAAGGGGGGGGTAAAAGATGAGGCAGTTTCTGGAATGCAAAAGAAAAATGTATGTGAATGTTAAAAATAAAAGTCTGGTTGTGTTGTGTCCAGTGCATTTCAGTAGCTTAGAGGATGAGTCTCAAAATAGAATGATATAAGATGTGGCTATGTCTCCATCAGCAACTGCCTCGTCTTTGAGATTGTCCAATGGGCTACAGACACAGTCCTAGCCAAATAGCCACTCAGCATGGTTTCCCAGAACTACTATTTTTTTAAGTCCATTTATTTATTTTGAGAGAGAGAGAGAGAGAGAGAGAGAGAGAGAGAGACTGGGGGAGGGGGAGAGAAAGAGAGAGAATCCTAAGCAGGCTCTGCATTGTCAGCACAGAGCCAAACATGGGGCTTGAATGCACAAACCATCAGATCATGACCTGAGCCCAAACCAAAATTTGGATGCTTCACCAGCTGAGCCACCCAGGTACCTCTCCCAGAACTACTATTAATGATAGGTTATTTCACTAACAAAATGTCCTGCTTTGCACAGAAATATACATGGTCCCCTGGGATGTATATCAAACCATTTATGGCATAGTGAACAAAGTAGTTTTAATCTGACAAGGCCCAATAATAGCTATGAGACCTACTGGATATATTGACATTGGGCAAGTTATTTAGAGTCAATGAGCTCCAGTTATATCATCTCTAATTATTATACTCATCAAAAATTTTAACTTGTGGAGCCAGATTGTAATCAGCAGCACCGAATTTGCATTATGCCAAATTTGTAGGTCATGGTGTCTTTTTATTAGTTATATTCTTTAGTTTTGTACTTGCTAATTGAATTATTACATTTAAAAATGTTAAATGTCATATTAACCTCCAGCCTTCTCTCTTGATTTAGAAGCTCTCCTTGATTTGACCAATATAGTATCAACTTTTTTTTCAATTCTAGTGACTCCAAAGCAACTATTCTTACTTAGCCCTTCTTCCTGAATTCTATGCCTAGAGGTTATTCTATGTTTTTCATGAACTATTTCCATCATCAGCTTTATTCTCCTTTGTATTCTTAAATTTGTGAGGCTTCAAATCTCAGAAGCATTTGGATTAACCTCCGGTCCTATGTATAAACATTTTTCAAGATTATCTCTTCTAATTGGCTCTCTAGTCTCTGTGTGAACATGGGACTCTTAGCCCTTTCCACTCACACAGGTCTAACTGATAGAAACTTCTGTCTTACACTGAACTTGGGAGATGCTGTGATGTGGTTGAGTCATTACTTTCCTGGGAGATACTGATCTGTCATTTAAAAATGTCTGACCTTGAAAAAGGAGGTGAGCACCGATGCCTAAGCCTTTCCTGAAGTTTTCTTTATATTGTTTTTTGATTAGTATTTTTCGAACTATGTGATGTTAGCTTTCAGTGATTTTCAGAATGTAGGCCCTCAAACAGTGAGACTAACATCATCTAGGAAGTAGTTAGAAATCCTAATAGTTTGCCTCCCACTGATCCTGAAACAGAAATTTGGTGATGGAGTCTAACAATCTGCGTTTTCAAAAATCTTCCAGGTGATTTTAATGCACACTAAAGTTTGAAAACCACTGTCTTAATACTTTGTAAAATAAATTTAGAGGATTGAGACTTCTATTAAAAAAATTACAAAATAGTAAAAAGACTACAATAAACTGTCTATTATGAAATTAAGAAACATAATCTAAATAATTTTCAAATAACCGAAGATACACAGTACGGACAACTTAAAAAACTCATTTAAAATGGGAAAAATATTTATACAATTATATATTTAAAAAATTTTTGTAGTAAAGTTACCATAAGCAAGCTTAATATATAAAAATGGGGGGTGCCTTGGTGGCTCAGTCAGTTAAGCACCCGGCTTTGGCTCAGGTCATGATCTTACGGTTTGTGGGTTGGAGCCTGGTGTCAGGCTCTGGGCTTACAGCTAGCTCAGAGCCAGGAGTCTGCTTTGGATTCTGTGTCTTCCTCTCTCTGTGACCCTCCCCTGCTCGTGCTGCCTCTCTTTGTCTCTCAAAAATAAATAAAAAACATTAAAAATTTTTGAAAAAATATATAAATGGATTATGAAAAAATATTTGGTATGTATTTCACAGATAAAGTTTGTATAAAAATAACTCTTACAAATGGGTAACATCTTCACAGAAAAATAGGTAAATTATTTGAACAAGAAAATCTCAAGAAAGAAAATTCAAGTGACCACCAACATATATAAAATATTTAATCTTAGGGGGCACATGGGTGGCTCGGTTGGTTTAGCCTCTGACTCTTGGTTTCAGCTCAGGTCATGATCTCATGGTTTGTGAGTTTGAGCCCCTCATCAGGCTCTGTGCTGACAGTGCAGAGCCGGCATGGGATTCTCTGTCTCCCTCTCTCTCTGCCTCTCCACCACTCGTGCTCTGACTCTGTCTCTCTCTATCAAAAATAAATAAATATTAAAAATTTTTATGTAATCTTTATAATAGGAGGATAATTTAAATCAAAGTTATATTGAGATATCACATATTCACCACTTACAAAGATTTAAAAAAAAGAGTGACAATACCTGTTGCTTAGAGGGATGTTATAAATGTGAAATCTCATATGTTATGCAAAAATATTAATTATTACAACAATTAAAAATGAAAATACAGGGCACCTGCGTGGCTCAGTTAGTTAAGCGTCCAACTTTGGCTTAGGTCATGATCTCGTGATCTGTGAGTTAAAGCCCCATGTAGGGCTCCGTGCTGACAGCTCAGCGCCTGGAGCCTGCTTCAGATTCTGTGTCTCTCTTTCTCTCTACCCCTGCCCTGCTTGCACTCTGTCTCTCAAAAATGAATAAACGTTAATTTTTTTGTAAATGAAAATACATATACACATCAAACCAGCAATATTTCCCCAGTGAATCTGTTTCAAACAGACTGTATGAATGAAGATGTTTACTGCAGAATTGTTGTAATAACGAGAGAGAGAGAGAGAGAGAGAGAGAGAGAGAGAGAGAGAGAGAAGGCAAATGTCCATCAATAGGGTAATAACTAAATAAAATGAGGTTTGTCTTTGTAACATGGAATTTTATGTGGCTGCACCTATGCTAGTTGACTTAGATGGACTGAAGGATTTTTATCTTGTGTTGTTGAAGATAATAGTAGTAGTAGTAGTAGTAGTAGTAGTAGTAGTAGTAGTAGTAAGCCAGCAACAGCTAACATTTCTTGAATCTTTTTATACATTAGTGCTTACACTAAATCTTTTAGTCTTCCCAATCTCCTTGTCAAGTCAGTGTTTTCCTTTTCAAACATGAGAAAGACGAGGCACAGAGAATTTAGTTCAGAGTCACCAAGATAATGTGGGTCTAGGATAGTCTCCGTCTGACCCCAGAATTTACATTCTTTTTAAGTTTTAATTTAAATTCCAGTTAGTTAACATACATTGTAATATTAGTTTCTGGCAATAATTCCATGTATCACCGTGTGCTTATCACAAGTGCACTCCTCAGTCCCCACCTACTTAGCCATTCCCCCCAGTCCTTTCTCCTCTGGAAACCATCAATATAAACAGAAATGCATGAAGCAATCTTTACCAAAATAGTCATTTTCATTGTAATAATTCATTTCACTTTCCACTTTATATTTTTGTGTATTCAAAAAAGTTAAATAGGAAGCTTTTTGTTTTTTTTTAATAACAGTGTTGTTACTGTTAATATCTACGGTTCAAAACAACCCCACTCCGTAAATGTGGGTTATGCATAGTGACTTTCTTCTAATGTGTACAGTCTAGAAAGGGAGAAAAAAATTGTACCTTTATGGTGGAGAAAGCGACAGTTCTGGTGAAGAAGGGTAATGGGAACAGTGACGAGTCCTATTAATATTATATACTCTTTATATGATGTGGTGAGAAGGGAACTTGGTCTGTCTTCCTCAAAACATAGCACTCCAGTTTAATCAGGAGAAAGAAACATGCTACAGCTCCTAGTTGAGAGATACTATACAAAACACTGTATCAATATGCCTCACAAAACCAAGATCATCAAGACCAAAGAAAGTCTGAGAAATTATATAGCCAAGAGGATTCTAAAAAGAGATGACTACTAAATTTAATGCAGTATGCATACGGGACTGTAGAAGAGAAAAAAATTAGGAAAAAGGCTTAGAGAATCTGAATACATATAGACCTTATTAATAAGAATGCATCGACATTCATTCATTACTTGTGACAAATGCATCATACTAATGTAAGATGTTAACAATAAGGAATTGGTGTGGGATATACAGAAACCCTTTATATTATTTTTTGCAAAAATTCTGTAAACCTATATAACTATATATAATGGTTTGGTACAATTATTATAAACTAAAACATTTATCCAAGAAAGCAAATAAAACCACACTGGTTAAAAAACAAATCAAAGCAAATACGTGACAGGCATTCTTTTAGAAGCTATAGTTACCACAGGGTACAGACCAATTCTGGCTGGGATCTTAAATACTAAAATAATAGATGATCAATGGCTGTATCCTTCATACCAACAAAAAAAGAAGCTTATTTTAGTTACAAGCCACAAAGTCTGCTACATTACCCACATTTTTGTTGAACAATTTAGTTTAACCTTGTTTTGAAAACCAACAAAATTAGTTTTTTTTTGTTTCTATCATAGTCAATGCTTATTTATATTTACTAAATTAATTTATTGATTTATTGGTTCACTGTTGCCTTTTATATCTAAATCTTTATTTAAGGTTAATTTCCCTTTTGCTGAAGTAAACCTCTCAGTGCTGGTTTATGAATAGGTTCCACCCTTATTCTTTGAAAATATTTTCATCTTGTATTCATGATTTTATGATATATTTCATGGATATAGAATTCTAATTGGGCAGATATTTCCTTCAGAAATTTGAAGCTATTATTATATCAATCTCTGGATTCTAGAAAATTACATTTTCTCATATTCTTCACAAAGTTCTTCTTATCTTTGATATTTCACAGAGATCAAGGAAAAGACTGCCATGAGACTCACATCGTGAAATCAGCAGGTACCAGATTGTGCAGGGTCTTACAGGTCAAACTATGGATTTGGACAACTATCTTAAAGGTACTGAAATATTTTTATCAAGATGTTATGCTCTAGATTCAAGTTTTAAATGAAGACACTTAACACTTTGCGAGGAATTCATTAAAGAATGGCAAGTTTTTGACTTTTTCCTTAGCACATTTAGTAGAAGATGTGCCAAATTAATTTTTTTAGATCAAATTAAATAGTGGCTGCAAACTCACTTCCCAATGTTGGTAAGAAGTATAATGTTGATTACTTTCTCTTACCTGAGATTATATGTGGCCCCGGGGTTCTGTGCCTGCATAAATAGCTTTAGCTTGTACCTAGAAGCTGCAGAACATCTCCTCCCATCCTTCCCTGTATTTCACCAGAAGCAGGATCATGCTTTCCTGGACTCCCACTTCTGTCTGCACAGGCCATCAAATTTGTGTTGTCCCATTGGAAGTTCCATTCTCTTGTTGATCTTTTCCTTAGGAGTTCTCTAACCAATGTCAAAGCTGGGACTAATCCTCAGAAGCATGTGTGCAACTCTTAGACTAGCTAAGTTTGGGGTCTTTTTGTTCTTGTTATTGTTTTTTGTTTTCAAATGAACTAGACCTTAGAAAACAAAAGGTTGTTTCAGATATGCCTTTCAGGAGCTCCTGGGTGGATCTGTCCACTAAGTGTCCAACTCTTGATTTCAGCTCAAGTCTTGATCTCATGGTTTGTGAGATGGAGCTTCGTGTCAGGCTCTGTGCTGATGGTGCAGAGCCTGCTTGAGATTCTCTTTCTGCCTTTCTCTCTCTCTCTCTCAAATAAACATTGTAAAAATTAAAAATAACATATGCCTTTAAGATATCACTTCTCAACTTTTTCTTTTGGACCTAAAATATTAAACAGCACTGCTTTTCAGATATCAGGGTGAATGAAACCAGAACACATAGTTTAGATATTAAGGCCAAAGGACTTTGTTGAAAAGAGTTGGGGAAAAGTACTTTCCAAAAACTACAGAGGACAGTTTTCAATGTGTATTGAGGTTGTGGTTATTGCAAATGTTTTTTCCCAGCCTATAACTTGCCTTTTCATTTACCTAATGGTGTCTTTCAAAGAACAGATATTTTAAATTTTAATGAAGTCCAGTTTATCATTTTTATTCTTTTATGGTTTACCATTTTTGTGTGTCATCTATAAGAAATATTTGTTTCTCAAGGTTATGAGGGTGTTTACTTACATTTTCTTCTATAGGTTCTATAGCTTTAGTTTTTGTATTTAGGACTGTGATTCATTTCAAGTAACTTTTTGTGTAAGGTATAAGGTAAACATCATGGTTTATTTTTTTCATGTGCTAAGCAATTATTTCAATAACATTTGTTGGAAAAACTGTCCTTTACTCATTGAATTGCTATGGTGCCTTTGTCAAAAAGCAATTGGTCATATAAGTGTGGGTACATATCAATACTATCTTTTCCATTGATGTATATAGTTATTTTTATGCTGATACTATACTTTGTTAATCATTGTAGTTTTATAGTAAGTGTTATAAACAGATAATGTAAGTCCTCAAAATTGTTCTCTTCAAAAATTATTTTGTCTATTCTAGGTCAATGTATTTCCTTTATTTTCTTCCAAGATTTTATTTACATTCAAGTTAGTTAACATATAGTGTAATGTTGGTTTCAGATACAGAATTTAGTGATTCATCACTTCATATAACACTCAGTGCTCAGGTTGATGTATTTCCAAACAGCTATTAGAAACATTTGGTTAATTTCTAAAAAATAATAATAATAAAGCTTTCTAGGAATTGATTGGAACTGTAATAAATGTAGACAATGATTTGAAAAAACATCTTAACAATATTTAGTTTTCTGACCAATGCACATGATATTTCTCTCTACTTATTAAGGTCCTTAATTTCTTTCAGCAATTTAGCTTTCATTCTCCAGGTTTCGCATGTATTTTACTAAATTCATCCCAACGTACTTCATGTCTTGGATATGATCATAAGTGGTCATTATAAATTTAATTCTCTGATAAACTGTGGCTATTATGTTGAAAACAGCTGATTTCTGTGAAATGACTATTTTCTGTAATCTTGCCTAATTTAATAGTATTAGCAGTTCTTTTACAAAAATCTTTAGTATTTTCTACATACATGATTATGTCACCTGTGAATAAAGGCAGTTTTATTTCTTTATTCCCCAACTTTATGACTTGCATTTTTGTTTTCTTGTTTATTTTACTGATGGGGAGCTCCAGTTTGATATTGAATAGAAATGGTGAGATTGAGCACCAAAATAAGTTAATGATTGTGGAATTGCTATTCTATAAAAATGCTCTTTTTGTCTATTATTCCCTTTATATGTGAGCAGAACTGTTAGCAGTAATTAATAAATATAGGAGGGCTCCTCATGGTATAGGAGACATGTGTTCCTGATGAGAGTATAATTCAGTTATGATTTTAAAAATCATTTCTAATTTGGCCTAAGCCACTCCTTAGTTTCACAGTTTTGAGTGACTTATTGTCACTTCTAGTTAAATGGAGAAAGCTGTATTTGCCTCATAACATGTTCTACCCATGACTCTCAGATACAAGTTACAAAAATACAACTCAGCTAGTTCAAGTTAAAAACATAATAAATGGAATTTATTTGCTTTTGAAAAAATTTGTGGCACCCCTGACTTCCAGCCATTTCTTCGATGTGCTCAGCAGATTCTCTCCACGTGGTAGTCCCACAGACTCCAGACTAACATAGTCCTTAAAGCAAGAGAGAGTGCCTCTCTCCTCATAATTCTAGGAAAGTTCCAAGAAGTGATTTCATGTATCCAGGAGATGTCATGTTATGTTTGACCATGTATTTGTTGTCTGGGAATCCTTGGAACCAGAAGACAAATTGAGTCCCACTTGAACTACTGATCTAAGAGAGACAGAGGGGTTGTTCACTAAGAGATATGCAGTTATTATTATGAAAAGAAAGGAGACAGGGTTTTAGGGAAGCAAGTAAACAAAATCAGTAAGAATAGGTCACTACTAAACAAATTTAGTCAGTGGTGGCAAAGTATCACCAACCATCACCATAGCTTATGTCTGATTCTTAGAATCTGTAGAAGGATTTGTAATACTTATTTATAATACCTCTATACCTGCTATCTGTTCCACGAAATGTGGCATAATGTGTATTATTCACAAGGAATTTTGGAGCAGAATCTTAAGGGTCCAAAATTTCTTGTCTTGTCTTTCACAACTGCATCACATTCTGATGATCTCTGAACATTTGACATTCCTCTTGATTCCCCTCTGCCTCTGGGGAACACTTTTTTGATCTTTCAGTAACCCAATCTATATAGGCTTGCCACAAAAAACAGTGATGGGACCAAGCAATTCCTTGAGCTGCTGCCACCATGGAGATGTGCTGATGATTATATATTGTGACATAGTTTTAGATCAGTGACTCTAAGAAGAGGGACTTTTCCCCAAAACAGATACAAAACATGTATTTTATTACCACAGACAAAAAATACTACGTATGGCAAAGAGAGCATAGGTTCAAATTTTTCAATATTCATAGCAAAAAGGAGTCTTTCTTTCATATTCGTTTTTTGCAGAGCATATTGAAGTGGAGCAAAGCCTTCTGTAGACTAATTTAATAAATAGTCGTCAAAGTTTACTTTTTTTTAAGTTTATTTATTTTGAGAGAGACAGAGGCAGTGTGAATGGGGGGGGGGAGAGAGAGAGAGAGAGAGAGAGAGAGAGAGAGAGAGAGAGAGGAGAGAGAATCCCAAGCAGTCTCCATGCTGCCCCTGCAGAGCCCAACATGTGGCTTGATCCCACAACTGTGAGATCACGACCTGAGCCAAAATCAAGAGTCGGATGCTTAACTGACTGAGCCACCCAGACACCCCTCAAATTTTACTTTTTAAATATTGAAGAGATAAATGGTCCCTGGAGCTCAGAATTAAGGAATGGACTTCTGCAGGTTGTCACACTAGGGAGGGTTCCAGCTGGACCATGCTGTCCCTCAGCTATTTAAGGGCCACTCCCAGTTTTTTAATGCAGAGAATGAAAACAATTTAACAAAACATTCTATACTCCTACCCTCCATGTATGTGAGGAATGTTATAGTTCTCATTTCAGATTATGGATTGGTTCAGGCATTTTCAGCCAATCTCTTGTCTCCAAATCTCTGAGTTTAAAAAAATAAAGCACTCTTACTGCTTCTGTACATAAATGCCTGGACCATATTTGATATTCAGAGAAGATATTCTAGTGTTCTGAGTAGGCAAAACCAGAAAAACTGCATCGTTTTCAGCATTCCTTCATGTACTATTTCTTCTGAGATTACTTCTGAGATTACTCTGAGTTACTTCTGAGATTCTGTCTCTATTTCTTTATAATATAATAGTGAATACTATAGGCTATACCCTAGTGTGTTATTTTCTCAGAATTTTCTTCACATTATGGTCAAATTTCCTTCTTTATCAAATATTGTAAATGAAACAGATTGAAAAATAAAAAATAAAATAAGAGTAATATGACAGCTTATGTTAAAAAATGTTGGGTCAATGCAAATCTGGATTTCTTCTCTGGATATATGACCTCATTACTAAGAGTTGTTTATATGAGCCATAAATATTAACCTTGAATATAGGTTTTAACTTTGAAACCCACTAAGACAGATTGAGTTATGTATGTTGCTTTCTGAACATCCCTACTTCCATGTCAGAGTTTGAAGAAAAAAAAGGAAGCAAACCTTTATCTAATTGGCTATGACCCTGATTGAGAAATAGTTTGAAGAAGAGTTGGTTAATTTTCATCAGAAATGACCAGCATTTACTAGAGGCCCACAATTCCATGATCTCTGTTTTTAAATTATCTGGCCTGTCAGGGCACCCCATACTCGCTTCTCTTTCTTATTTTACACTAACATTCCAAAAGCTTGACTTTCTCACCAACATGAACAAGAGCTTCAGGGATTTAAATGCTCTCACCATGAGAATATACTGAGTCATGGACTGTAAAATAATCTTCCTTTTTCAATATGGCTTTAGGTCATTTATGGAACAAATTTTTTTACCCCTTATTTTTTAATTTATTTCATTTTTACCCAGTCATTCCTATAAGCATTTTAAGATTGTATCTTTTAATAAAGAATATTTTCAAAGTCTGAGGTTACTTTTTGAGTCAAAGTTTTCCTTGTATGTAAAATTAAGATATAGGTGTATCTGACTTACTAACAAGTTGGTATAGTAAGTGCCTTGTAAACCATTTGCTTGGAACTTGGAATGTCTTTTCTTTATGTCATTGTGGTGCTTAAGTTTCAAAACAAGTGTACAGACTTGTATTTAAGGTATAACTGAATGACTCAGTTGGTTAAGTGTCTGTCTCTTGGTTTTGGCTCAGGTTATGAGTTTGTGAGTTTGAGGCCATCGGGTTCCTTGCTGACAGTGTGCAGCCTGCTTGCGAGGCTGTCTCTTTCCCTCTCTCTGCCCCTCACCTGCAGGTGCATCCTCTCTATCTCTCTCTCAAAATAATAAATAAACTTAAAAAATAAAAAAATCATATTTAACCTTTGATTTATCTGAAATATAACTATAGAACTAAACTTTATATATAAAATGTTTTCTGAGAAAAAAATTCCCTGGGTTCTATTTTAAGATGGCAAGAATACTTCTCATCCATAAGGCAATGGAAAAGACTCACTTATTTTTCCTAATCATCTATTTAATGGATAACAGGAGTCCACCGAGAAGAAATTTTATGAGTTTATGAGTTGTATTTATGATTGCAATCAATGAAAAAACAGAATGAAAATCAGCAACTTGCTCTTGGAAGCTCTGCAAGGTGCTTCCTTGATTCACTTGAGTCTGGCTCTTCTTTATAAATTCCACACTGGTGGGGGGTGGGAGGGCAAGGAGCTTTGTGCTTAGTCCACTGGTAGTGTTTATAACCATAGTGTTTATTTATCTCTCCCAGTATGCTGAACATCTACAGTTCCAAAAGAATCTGGAATGTAGAAATGCAAAATAAGTATTAGTTAATCAATGTACTGGAAATGGAGAGGAGCGACTAAATAGGATGATGAGCATGGCAGTTGGAGAATTTCAATTACAGAAACTCATGAAGCTTAGGAACTTCAAAGGCATGGGGGCTCATGAGAAACTTATTATCCTTAACTATCTGCCAGATTGTCTCCTCGCCCTTCCGTGACCACCCTTGCTCAACGTTATAACATGTTTCCTTCACAGCAGAATAGAGTGACACAGTTTCCATTCAAGTGTCTGTGCCTGAGGCTATATCACAGACATTTTGAGAGAGCTCGCTTGTATATGTTTATTCTTTAGAGTTTGTATTTAGATTATGAAGGGCAAAACTATTCTGTGCCTCCAAGCTGAATCTCTCCATACACTAAAGGCAGAAGAATTATTTGAATTTCAGTGGGAAACTCTAGACCAGCTTTCTGAGCATGTCTTGCAGGAACTAGACTAGGGCTGGTGGTTCAAAAGTGAAAGAAAGTAGAATCTAGAGGGAGATAAAAAGTAAGGTTAGGACCCAGATACAAACAAAATAGTGTTCCCTAGTTCAAGTGACTCTGTGTGTGTGTGTGTTTAGGCAAGCACTGTTGAAGATGAAAGGAATGATTACATCATTAGAAAATATTCCAAGTAGAACCAATGCATAAAGAAGAGAAATAGCATGGCCAATATAAGCAGGGCAGACTATTGTTACTGGAATATAATTTTGGAGGAAAGAACTCATGAGAAAAGAAATCCTAGTGATAGGCAGACATGAGTTCATGAGGTGTCTTTTATGTTCCAATGAGTAGCTTGAATATTATATTGTAGATATTTTAAGGAATGGTAAATGGATCAGTTAGGTGGCAGATGGACTTGAAGAGAAAAAGAATAGTCAGGAGAGGTGTTCAGTAATTAACGTTACAACAGTGATACCAAAGATGAAGATGGCAGGATTTGGATTGGTGTACTACTTAGAAGATAAAATCTGTATGATTTAATGACAGGGATTGATGAGCCAAGGGAGAAGATGTCTGAAGAGAACTTCATGCAGTAGTGACGGACAACATACACTATGAGAGAGGAGATAACTTCCTTTCAGATCCTTGGAAGGAATGTCACTGTTATCCATTGAGATTCATGTCCTTTTATTTATTTATTTATTTATTTATTTATTTTTAATGGAGGAAAGTTAGCAACTGTCCCTGTTAAAGTATGTTTTCAGTGGTGGTTTTTGGAGTCTGCCCAGAGCAATATTGTGTAGTTGATATATTGGCCAGTATTTAACATAGAATACATCAATATCTCCAATCACAATAAATATGCTATAAAGACAAGTTCAATGCTTATCTTAATTGGCTAACAGATAATCAGGCTCATGGTGCTGTTTAATCCATTAGCATTAACAAGGTAGAGGTAGATTTTATCAATACTGGCACTTGTTCCGATCCCTAGGCCCAGGAAAATAAGAATTTATAATCACAACTAATACTTCTTCACTAATAGTGCTGTTAACCCTAATTGTTTCAACTCTAAAATTTTGTTGTATCATACTGCAAAATTTACTGCCCGTACTTCACTATGTTAATTCCCTGTAAGAGGTAATGTAAAGATTCTATGTAAATTCCCTGTTAGATGTTCTTTATCTGCATCCCATAAGTTTTGAGATGTTATAATCTGATTATTACTTAGTTTGGACTATTTTCTAATTTGGGCATAATTTATTCTTTGGGCCATACATTTTTTAGATGTGTGTCATTCAATTTCTGATGTGATCCCTAGACAGAATCTTACAGCTATCTGTCTCTAGTTAATATTGTTGTAGTACTAGAACATATGATATAGATATTGGCTCATTTAAATTTATAGAGACTTGTGTTGTGGCTCAGGATATGATCTATCTTGATAAATGTACCATGTTCACTTAAAAAGAATGTGTATTTTGGAGTTAATTGTATTGTATAAATATAAATTCGATCAAAATGATTGATAGTGTTTCTTCGATCTTCTATGTACTTATGATATTTGTCTAGTATTCCATCAGTTGATGAGATAAGAATGTTAAAATCTCCACTTATGATTGTGCAATTTACAGGTCTCCTTTTAATTCTGTCACTTTTTGATTTATGTAATTTGAAGTTGTTTTAAAGTGCATCTATTTTCTGATTGTTGTCTTCCTGATGAATTGGTTCTTTAATAATTATTCTTTTCAATCTCTGGTAATAATTTTAAAGTCTATTTATCTTACTCCAGCCTTCTTATAATTACTGTTTGTATACTATACATATTTCCCATCCATTTTCTTTCAACCTATCTGTGCATCCTTTTTAAAGTGTATCTCTTTGGATAGCATGTAGTTAGGTTTGTTTCTTGTCAATTATGATAATTTCTGCCTTCTGATTAGAGTGTTTTGCCCAGTAACATTTAATATGATTAATGACTTTTTTAGGTATAGTATTTTTTGTTTTGTTTTGTTTTAATCATCATGGTAAGTGTACTCTTTAATCCTCATTCCCTGTTTCACCCATCCCCCCACACACCTCCCCTTTGGAAACCACCAGTTCGTTCTCTATAGTTAAGAGTCCGTTTCTTAGTTTTCTCTTTGTCTCTCTCTCTCTCCTTTGCTCATTTGTTTTATTTCTTAAATTCTACATTTGAGTGAAATCATATGGTATATGTGTTTCTTAGACTGACTTATTTTACTACCTTTTACTCATCAGCTCTATCCATGTTGTTGCAAATGGCAAGATTTCATTCTTTCTTTTGGCTAAATATTCCATTGTGTATATGGACCACATCCTCTTTGTCCATTCATCTATCGATGGACACTTGGGCTGCTTCCATAATTTGGCTACTGTAGGTAATGCTGCTATATTCATCAAGGGGCATGTAGTGCATCTTTGAATTAGTGTTTTTGAATTTTGTGGGTAAATACCCAATAGTGCAATTCCTGGATCATAGGGCAGTTCTATTTTTAATTTTTTGAGGAATCTCCTTATTGTTTTTCACTGTGGTGCACCAGTTTGCATTCTCACCAACAAAGCAAGAAGGTTCTTTTTCCTCTATGTACTCACCAGTATTTATTGTTTCTTGTGTTTTTGATTTGTCACCATTTTGACAGGTGTGAGGTGATAGATAGCTCACTGTGGTTTTGAGCTGCACTTCTCTCCTGATGAGAGATGTTGAGCATCTTTCATGTGTCTGTTGGCATCTCGATGTCTTCTTTGGAGAAATGTCTGTTTATGTCTTCTGCATATTTTTAATTGGATTTTTTGTTTTTCAGATATTGAGCTGTATCAATTCCTTATATTTTTTGATGTTAACCCTTTATCATATATGCCATTTGCAAATATCTTCTCTCAATGATTTTTATTTTACTACCATCTTATTATTTGTTTCTGTTCCTCTCCTCTTTTTTGAAACCATCCTTTTCTATATTCTTCTGGATTATTTAAATAAATTTTTAGAATTTCATTTTAATTTATCTATTGGCTTTTAGCTATACTTCTGAATATTTTCTAGCAGTTGCTCTGTGGATACATATTCAACTTTCGATAGTCTACTCTAAGTGAAGTGTGCTACTTCATATAAATTGTAGACACCCTAGGACTCCATAGGTTTATTTATCTCATCCCCCCTACCCTTTCTGCCTATCACATTATTATATCTATGTACATTATAAAGTATACAACAAAATCATAACTTTTTCTCTAGTCATATATATTTTAAGCAAATTAGGAAATTTTGTAAAATATTTATATATTCTTACCTTTTCTAGTGCTCTTCATTCTTTCTTGAATATCTGAGTTTTTATTTGGAACCATTCTCATTCAGCTCGAACAATTTCACTAAGCATATTTTGTAATGAATGTTTGACAAATTCGCTTGTTTTTTCCCATTATCTGAAATTGCGGTACATTGATCTTTTCTCCAGCACTTTTAAAGACCTAATCCCATTGTCTCTAGCCTCCGTAATTTCTGATAAGTTAACAGTTATGTAAATTGTCCTCCTCCTGAATAAAATGTGCCATATTTCCTTGCTGTTTTCAAGATGTTCTCTTTATCTTTGGTCTCAACAGGTTAACTACATGCCTAAGTATGGTTTTATTCATATTTATCTGACTTGAGGCTTCATAAGCTTATTCAAACTATAAATTTATATCTTTTATCAAACTGAGAACATTTTGGCTATATTCTCAAATATTTTTTCTGCCTTTTCTCCATTTCCTCTTATATTTTAACCTATTTATTTCAATTTATTGATCTATTTTCAACTTCATTTACTTTTTCCTCTTAATTTTTTATCTGTTATTAAGTCCAACCAGTGACTTTTCCATTCAGAAATTGTATTTTTCAGTTCTGGAACTTCTTTTTTTTTTTTTTTTACATATTTTCCATTTATCTCTGAGGGTTTCTCCTTTTTTCTTTCATTATGAGTATATTCTCCTGTCTCTCATTGAGTATAGTTATTGTGAATGTCATGTTATGGTGACTTGGACTCTGTTATATAACTAAAAAGGGTATGCATATTTTTGTTTTAGCAGATAGTAACTTGGTTCAACTCATAATGATAACTCTGACTCTTAGATAAAAATTCAAATCTCAGTTAAATTCTTTGTTGTTTTGTTTTCTGATTAACTGAGTTGCTTACAGCCTGAAGTGTATCCTACACATGTATAATTCAGCACTCAGCCAGAGATTTGCTCAGAGTTTATATACAAAATATGACCCCAGGGCTCTCTGTTTTTTGTGGCTCCTGCCTCCCCTCACATCCCTCGTGTTCTGGCCACTGGTATTGCCCCAGACTCTGTTCTCTATTTCTTCAGGCCAGAAATGTTGTGGCTTAGACCTTCCATAGCTGTTCTTCATGAGGATGTGAGTATTGTCTGCACTGATGCTAAAAGCCAAAATAAATAAAACGAACCCTGTGGTGATTCCTTCTGCCAAGTTTTAATTCCTCTCCAGAATCTGCTTCCTAATTTTTACTCTCCAAACCATTAAAAACTATTTGTGTATTTTGTCCTATGTTTGTAATTATTTTCTTTGGGACAGTTAATAAAGTTAGGAGTTTATTGGTCCTACCAGATATAGTATAGGAAACTATTTAGAATTAAGTTCCTTAAATTCAGGATCCACCTAAGACCAGTTAAATTAGAATATTCACTTTAGCATAATCCCTCCATGAGTTACATATGTATTTGTACTAGTTGTCAATTTATTGTCTTTGTATAAAAATTCACCTTTAATAATATGCTTTGTAATAATGGAGAGTGATCCTCTAAGCATATTTCCTCTAGAGAGAGCAAGATGTTAAGCTTTAAGAGTAGAGGGCGCTAAAGAGACATTGCAGGAGAAGACATTATCTTTCTCATTCCAGGTGTTTCTGTTTTTGTTTTTTCTTGCTGCTACTGAATTACTCCCAGGGGCATGGAGGTAGGGACATCCAGTGCCACTCTGTCCATATCATGTGCTCAGAGCTCACAGTGCCTTGGGGAACTGGTAGCATTGACCCAGGTCTAGTGATCATCCATCGTGGCACTCCTGAAAAGGACACTGTGTGTGTTAGGCTTTTTACCACCTTGCTTGCAAGGGGGTTCCTATGGTCTTGACTCCCTGTGAGTATCTACCTGCCACCCTCAGCCTACATGCAGCCTGGAAGAGTGTTACCTACTTGCCTGGCAATGGTAGATCAGCTTTGGTGGAGGCAGCCAAATAAACTTCTCTGCAATACAGTCAAATGCAATTTCACTTTCTGTGACTAGGTCTGAATTCTAGCCTTGAGGAGGAGGCCTGGTTTCCAAGTTTCCCTTTTGAACACTGTTCCCTCAGATATAGGCTATTCTGTACAGTTTTCTTTGTACTCATAACTATTTTATGTTATGGTTAACAATTCTTTAAACTTTCTTTGTTCAGAATACAGTGATGTTTATGTGCTTGAATTACACCGTGAATGATAAAGGGTGTGTATCGTGAGTATTTCTAGCTAGAAAATAGACTTGCAAAGATGGGAGTGGGGATTGTTTGGTTGTGTCCTTGGGCTTGAGCAGTGCTGAGCTTGTAGGAAATGGATGACAGTAATCAGTGGCTATAAAAGGAAGTCAATTCAATGAAAAATTAATATACAATAGAGAAAATTTTAAAAGACAAAAGTTGAAATTAATAAAATTAATAACACCCAGTCAGTACTAAGTAAAAATGTGGACAAAATACAAATTAGCTTTAATTACTTATATCTGTCTGGGATGTTTTCTGATGCTAACCAATTCCCTGCTCTTCTCTGGAAACAAACTCAATGTCCAAAATTCAATTCTGACTACCTAGAGTTAGTGTGAGACTCCACAGGTTCAGGGAAGTCTCAAAAGACTGCCCTCATTCCAGGTCCCAGTTGAAAATATTGGCTCACTCATATTTCTGATTAACCAGATATAAATTGGACCCTCCCAATACTTCCTCTTCAGGTTTAGTAATTTGCTAAAGTGGGTCATAGAACTCAGAAAGCCACTTTACTATGTTTACCAGTATATTATAAAGGACACAAATGAATAGCCAGATAAAGAGGTATATTGGGCAAGATCTAGAAGGCCCCCTGGTGCAGGAGCTTTTGTTACTGTGGAGTTGGGGTGTTCCACCCTCCTTTCATGTGGATACGTTCACTAATTCAGAATCTCTCCAAAGTTTCGCATTCAAGAGTTTTATAGAGCTCAGTCTTTAGCACCCCACCTCATCTCCCTAGAGGTTTAGACGTAGAGCTACAAGTTCCAAGTTTCTGGGACACCTGGGTGGCTCAGTCAGTTAAGCATCTGACTTCAGCTCAGGATATCATCTTGTGACTTGTGGGTTTGGGCCCCGCATCGGGCTCTTGCTGACAGCGCAGAACCTGGAGCCTGCTTTAGATTCTATGTCTCCCTCCCTCTCCATCCCTGCTCTGCTCTCTCTCTCTCTCTCAAAATAAATAAATAAGCAAACATTTTTTAAAGCGTCCCAACTGTCTAATCATTCGGTCTTTCTGAAGACCAGCCACACTCTAAAGCAATCTAAGCAGTTCCACCCTAAGTCATCTCATTGGCTTAAACATGTAAAGGGCTCATAATGAATAACCAAAGACACTTAGGAAACTCCAAGAGTTTTAAGAGCTTTGTGCCAGAAACTGGGGAAATAGACCAAATATGTTTTTGTGTTATATCACAATCTGAAATTAAAGAGGTTATACAAGTTGTACATTAAGTATACACATATATAAATTTCTCACAAAAATTTAATGGAAACAAATAGGATATCTTTGTGGTGGAAGAAAAAAATGATATCAAGGTCAAAATTGGGATCTACTCAAAGGAATAAAAGCATCAGCAATGAGAAATATTTGAATAAGTGTAAAAGACATTTTTTTAATTATTTCAATTTCTACAAAATATAATTAGTATCTAAAGTATACAAATGATAATGTATCATGGTGTGGCAGCAAATATCAAAGTTAAATGATAGAAGAAGCAGTACACGGGTCCAGAGATGCACAGTGGCAGTGTCCAGTTTTAAGATGCCTATATCCTCCCTCCCAAGACTGCCAGGTGTCTTATTTTATTGTCCGATCAGCTCTAAATTCAGAATCTTGCCATTTATTTCAGTTCCAGGTGCGGATACTGCTTCATGGATATAATTTCTTAACTGTTGCTCCTGGAATACAGTTCTTGTCAATCTATGTAATGAAGACCTATGTAGTAAAGACAAAACCTTGACCACCTCACAAAACCCCAATATATAACAGGGGAACAGGCACAGAATAACTGCTACAGCTATATCTGTTTAAAAAGTAAAAATATAGAAGGGAGGACGTTACTTTGCTTGTGAGAGGAGAGTAAAAATTTTGGTTAGAGGTTGGACTGATGTTGTTTTAAGAATAGGTGTTTTATATTCCTCCCTTTGAGAGGCAGAGCCTCGTGCCCTTGAGGTTGAGCATGGGATAGACTTAGTGAATAGACTAGAGTAGAACTATGGTATGTCATGTCACGTATGAGATTATATTATGAAAAGATTGCAGCTTCCACCTGGCATGGACTTTCTCACTTTCAGATCACTTGCTCTGGGGGAAGCCAGAAGCCTTGTCATAAGTTCACTCACACAGACTATGGAGAGTATCACATGGTGAGGAACGGACATCCAGCAAAGAATTAAAGCCTGTCAACAACCACATGAGAGAGCAGAGATGTATTCTGCCTGAGTTGAGCCTTAAAGTGAGAGCACAGGTCCAGCTATTTCATGGAAGACCTTGACACAAGGCCACCTAGAGATAGCATTCATGTATTCCTAATCCACAGATACTGAGATAATAAATATTTGTTGTTTTCAAGCTACTGTGGTTTTTTTTTGTAATTTGCTACACAGTATTAAGGATCTAGTACAAATTGTATATTAGAAATGTGGAAAAGTCTTAGATAAATAGCATATACCTACATCTTTATAAACTGGAAAGTGATGGAAAAGTAACACAAAATAAACATAAAGTAAATTATAAAGTGTAGAAATTAAAGTATATTCAGAAAGATAACAAAGAAATAAGTGGAGTCAGAGTTGATTTTTTGATAAGCTTACTAAAAACAAAAGAAAACTCTAACAAAACTGATTATAAGATAAAAGGAAAGGAGACATTCCAATGACAAGAATGAAGGAGGTAACATTCTTGGCATATTGTTGTTCACAGTAAAATTGATCCTTGAACATCTCAGGGGTTAGAAATTCCCATTGTCTGTGCAGTTGAAATCCAGGAAAAATGTTTGACTTCTCAAACACTTAACTACTAATAGCCTACTGTGACTAGAAGCCTTACAGATAATAAAGTTGATTGACACACAGTTTGTATATTATATATATTATATAATGTATTCTTACAATAAAGTAAGCTATACAAAAGAATATTTTATTAAGAAAGTCTTAAAGAGAAAATAACTTAAAAAAAATTTTTTAATGTCTACTTATTTATTTTGAGAGAGAGAGCACATGCACATGAGAAGGGAGGGACAGAGAAAGAGGGAGAGAGAATCCCAAGCAGGCTCTATGCTCAGCATGGAGCCCAATGCAGGGCTGGATCCCATGACTATGAGGTCATGACCTGAGCTGAAGTCAAGAGTTGGATGCTTAACCAACGGAGCCACCCATGCTCCCCGAGAAAGTACCTGTATAGTGCTGTGCTGTACTGTACTTATCAGAAAGACAAATCTAGGTATAAGTTAACTCATGCATTTCAAAGCCATGTTGTTCAAGAGCCAACGGTAGTCCCTTTATATCCTTTTTTTTTCTTTAAGTTTTTATTGAAATTCCATACTGTAAACATACAGTATTATATTAGTTTCAGGTATAAAATATAGTGAGCCAACAATTTTGTACATCAACCAGTGCGAATCATAATCAGTGCAGTCCTTAATCCCTGTCTCCTATTTAACCCATCCCCTGAGCCACCACCTTTCTGGTAACAATCAATTTGTTCTCTATAGTTTAGAATTTGTTTCTTGGTTTGTCTCTCTCTCTCTTTTCTTCCCCCTTTGCTCATTTGTTTTGTTTCTTAAATTCCACATATGAAAGAAGTCAATCACTGACTGACTTATTTCACTTAGCTAATACTCCCTAGTTTCATCCATGTCATTACGAATGACAAAATTTAATTATTTTTATGGATGAGTAATATTCCATTGTATGTATACATAGCAAATCTTCTTTATCCATTCATCATTCAGTGGACTTGGGCTATTTTCATATCCTTTTTAAATTCTGTAATGTAATATTGGTGGTGATTTCAACTGTTTCATTCTTGATCTTAATAATTTGAATATTGTGTTTTCTTAAATCTTGTTTTGCTTGGAGTTTGTAGAACATCTTGGATGTATAAATTAATGTTTTTCATCAAGTTTGGGAAGTTTTAAGATACTATTTTTTAAATATTATTCCTATCTCATCTCTGAAACATTCATTCATTATGCATTTATTAGTACAACTTGATGGTATCTATGTGGTACTATTCATTTTTATTAATTATTTTTTGTTCTATATTCTAGATCATGTCAGTTATTGTTATTCTGTCTTCAAGTTGGCTGATTATTTCTTCTGCCAATTTGCATCTACTCTAAAGTCCCTACAGTGATTTTTTTCATTTTAGTTATTGTATTTTTCAATTCCAGAACTTCTTATATCACCTTTTTTAAAAAATTCCTATTTCTTTGTTGATGTTCTGTCTTATTGATCGCAAGAATCACTGTTATACCTTTAATTCTTTAGATGAGATTTCTCTCGTTCTTTAAACACACTTTTACTACTGATTTAAGTCTATGTCTAGTAATTCTAAAATCCGGGTTTTCTCAGGGTAGTTTTTATTGATTTAATTTCTCCCAGTGTGTGGGCAGTAATTCCATGTTTCTTATATTTTGTCATTATTGAAAACTGAATTTTGGAGATAATATCCTATAGCAACTCCAGAAATTTTATTATCCTTCTCCCTTAGGTTTGTTACTGTTGTTGTTGTTATTTGTTTAATGGCTTATCCTGACTAATTCTATGATGTCTATATTCCCAATAATGTGCTACCACTGAAATTATTGCTTTATTAACCAACATTGATTGGTCAGATATTTTTTTAAATGCTTTGAACCAATGAATCTTCATGCTTTATAAAGGGACTCTGTATGTGGGTTAAAACATCCTTCACTGCATAGGCTGTTCACAACCCTGCCTTATCCTTCACTTCCTATTCGTAGGTATTTCAAATTTAGCCACATCTGAGGGACTGGAACTCTCTCAGGTCTTTTTTTAACATGTTCATAGCCTTGCACATACACGCACACTTCCATAGCTACAGAAGTATGTCAGATTTACAAAGCTTCCCCTGGACATTTGTTCCTCCAATCTCCCTTGTAACTATTTGTCAGGCTTTTATTTGCATCAACTGGTATTGTAGACTTAAGAGGAAGCAATAATAAACAATTGCTCTTCTTTTTCAACAAGGGCCATGAGGATAGAGACTTTACAATGCATTGAGCTCTTAGGTAAATAATGACAATGGCTTATAAATGAGGCCTTTCTAGATAGGTGTGCTACAAATCTAATAGTGACAATATCCTGGCAATGGAACTTTTTGAAGAACTGAAATCCACGTCTCCTCTTTCTGGTTGTTCTAAGACTCCTGGTTTTCATTGTTTTTGTGGTTGAGGCTACTTGTTTTCAAAGCTACCATGAAGCCTTTAAATTAGATTCATAATGAATATCTCTGGAGAGGGTGATGGGTATAAGCCAAGCATAGAAAGTCAAAACCCTACTTTTCTTACAAGATTACAGTAGTTTTTATTTTGTTGTGTGTTTTTTTTTATCAAACACTCCTCTCATTAATAGTAGTTAATTTTCAGAGTCCTGACAAAGTTGATTTTGACAACTTTTTTTCTAGAATTTTTGTTGGTGTTATGCAGGAAAAAATTCACAGAGCTTCTCACTGTGTCATTTGGGAAGCCCTATTCCTCCATCTAAGTTTTTAAAATAGAAATGAAAAGATTGATTCTAAAGTTCATTTAGAAATGCAAAGGACATTGACTAGCCAAAAAAAATGCGAAAGAACAACAAAACTAGAGGATTAACCATGCCTGAATGTACAATTTATTTTTTTAATTAAAAAAATTTTTTTAATGTTTTATTTATTTTTGATGCAGAGAGAGACAGAGCATGAGAGGGGGAGCGGCTGAGAGAGAAGGAGACACAGAACCGGAAGCAGGCTCCAGGCTCTGAGCTAGCTGTCAGCACAGAGCCCAACACGGGACGCGAACCCAAAGGTGAGATCTGACCTGAGCCGAAGTTGGAGGCTTAACTGACTGAGCCACCCAGGCACCCCCTGAATGTACAATTTATAATAAAACAATAATGTTGAAGGTTTTGTGGGATTGGTATCAGAAGAGACATATAGATCAATGAAACAGAATGGAGAGTTAAGAAATAAGCCCACACACATATGGACAGCTTACTTTTGGCAAGGTTGCAAAGGCAGGTCAGTACAGAAAGGATAGTTTTTTAACATTCGCTATTCATGTGCAATACAGACAGACAAACAAACAATTTTGATCTATATCTCACCCACTGTTTAAAAAAAAAAGGAAATGCTAACACATAAAGGATCTTGAACCTAAATGTGAAATCTAAAACTTCTAAGAAAAACATCTAGGAAAAACTTTTCTGATTTGGGTTTAGAGAAGGATTTTTTTTTATGTTGATACCAAAAGCAAATGTATAAGAGATTGGAAAATTGAACTTCATAACACTTAGAAACTTCGTTGTTGAACCATACTGTTAAAGTAATAGAAAGATAAGCCACAGACTGGGAGAAAATATTTGAAATCCTATGTATATAAATTTTCAAATATATAAATGGGTGTACATGTATATAAGTAACCAAACTAAATAAAATAATAAAAAACTCAGTAAATAATTGTATTTGAACAGACATTTCACTGTTAGAAATGAAAATAACAAGTATAATGAAATACTACCACATGATTAGAATTGCTTAAAAAAATAGAAAGACCAACTATACTGTTTATTGGCAAGTATTTGGAGAAATGAAGAAACTGGAACTCTCATCCACTGCTGGCCAGGATGTAAGAGTACTGCTACTTTGGGATATAGTTTAGCAGGTTTGTTTGTTTTTAAGTTAAATATACACCTATCATATGATCTAGTCATTTCACTCCAAGATGTTTACTCAAGAGTAATGAGAGAATATGTCTTTACATAGACTTGTACATGAATATTCATAGCAGCTTTATTTATAATAGCCTAAAATTAGAAATAATTAAGTTTCTATTAGCAGATTAATAGATACAATGTAATAACATTCAGTAATAAAAAGAAACTATTGATACCTGATACCAAATGTATGACTGTCTAAACAATTACATTTAATGAAAGAAGTTAGATCAAAAAAAAAGATTGCATACTATATGGTTCTAGTAATATTGAATTCTAGAAAATTCAAATGCATCTATATGGAAGGAAAGCAGATCAATGCTTCTATAGGACACTGTGGAGCAAAAGTCAGTGAGAGAGGCAGGAGGGTGGATTACAAAAGGACATGAGGGAAATTGTGGGAGTGATGTATAGTTTCATTATCTTAACTGTGGTGACTATCACATTCGAGTAGATGTCAACACTTCTCAATTTGTATACTCTAAATTAGTACAATTTGTTATGTGTCAATTACACTCCCAGTAAAGTTGTTAAAAAATAATTGCAGTCATTTTGATAAATGAAATATACATATATATTTTTAGGTAAGTAATAAAACAATATCCTTGGATTTAAAAAAAAAGTGGACAATATCATTAGCCATCATGGAAAAGAAATTTTAAACCACAATTATTGGGAGTGGGGGCAAGTCCTGAACTCTGGGAATTGCAGCCTACAAGTTCTGTAGATGCTCTTCTCGGTGAAACTGAGGAAGAATCACAGTGGAAGAATAACTGGCAAATGACTTTAATAAATAACTTAAAATCTCTAGGAATTGTCGTAAGGGCACAGAACAAATGAAGAAGTATTTATTCAAGGAAATCTACTAAATATCAGAAAGAACAGCAAAAGTCAGTGGTATTTATATACAAACTGCTCCCCCCACTGTCAGCTAAGCACTAGGAGAGCTCCATAGTTTGGCCTGCGTTTGGAGCTCCATCTTTCTCCCGCTCCCAGTCAAGGGCCATGGTATCTCCCCAGGACGGGAAGGTCATCAACATTTCTCATCTACACAGCTCAGTGTTGCAGAACTAAACTGTAAGCAAAAGTAACCTAGAGCAGCTATGAGCTCCCTTCCTCCACTCAGCCCCTGTTAGTAGAGCAGAGATTCTACCCCAGAGTAAAGGGCCCTCAATAGCCTTTGACCAAGTTTGCTTCTGAGGTGGAGGTTTCATGACCAAAGAGGCAAGCCATGAAGACCAGAGGCCTCTGCCCTCTCCCAACACTGCATTTGTAAAATAAGAATGTTACTCAGAGAAATGGGCCAGCAGCACATCCCAGCTCTGGAGCAGTGGCTCAAAGAGTTTAGGGGGAGAGATCATTCCTAAGAGAGCTCTGAAAATCTTCCAATAGAAATATCCTTACGTGGAACAGAGTACAGGGATGTTTAAGGATAAAGTGCTCTCAAAAACAATAAAGGATTTTTAGTAAACAATCTGGAGGAGGCTGGTAACTCCACGAGAGCCACAACTAAACTGTATGTCAGACAGCCGGTTTCCTAGAGAGAAGTATGGAAAGAGACAATTAAGAGTGTCCCTCCTAGCGTCAGCACTAACCTCAAAGAATGGCTCAAAAATTATCCCTGTGAAGGAGCTCAAATTTAATTGAGTCAGATGGTAGAGCATTTCATGCCCCAGGGTATTATTGAAAACAATAGCACAATCAGCTGGAAAGTAGTGGAGACTAATAGCTGGGTATGATACCAGCAGACGCAAACAGTTTAACTAAGAGATAGGAGAAAGACAGTCAAAACCCCACTGCTACCCCAGGTTGACTCTGCATATGTCCAGCCTGCTTTCTCGGAAGAGTCACATCTGAGGCTTCACAGTACAGGAGAAGCAGACTTATATCCAGCCAAGGCACTAAACATATAAAAATCAAATGGCAACAAATCAAGGGAGTTTATTGTATCCACAATTGCCATGACATATTATTTAAAATGTCCAGTTTTCAAGAAGAATTCTGAGATATGGGAATAAACAGGAAAAGGTGATAATCAAGAAAATAAAAAATAGGTTAAAAAAAAAAAACCTGCCTATGAAAGAGCCCGGATGTTGAATTTCTCAGGCAAAAACCTTAAAGCACCCATTTTATATATGTTTAAAGAACTAAGAAAATTGTGTTTGAAAAAGTAAAGAGAATGTGTAATGGGAGTGTGTCATTAATAGAGGAGATCAATAAAGAGATAGAAACTACACACAAGAAAGTATTACAAATGAAAATCTGGAATTAAAAAGTATAATAAATCATGATAGAAAGAAGTCACTAGAGAGGATACACAGATTTAAAATGGTAGAAGAAAGAGTAGGGAAATTTGAAGTTAGATCAATAGAAATTATATAATCCAAGAAACAGAAAAAGTAATGAAAAAAATTGACAGAGCCTCAGAAAAATGTAGAACACCCTTAAGCACACAGACATATATGCAGGGAGAGTACCAGGAGAGGAGAAAAGGAAACAGAGAAAAATATTTGAAGAAATAATATCTGAAAACTTCCTGAATTTGAAGATAAATCTTAACTTGTGTTTTACAAGATTTTTACAACACATCCAATAGGCTGAATGAACTCCAAGTAGCATATAGATTTCAAAGATACATATGGAGGGGTGCCTGGGTGGTCAGTGGGTTAGGTGTCTGATTTCAGCTCAGGTCATGATCTCACAGAGCATGTAGTAGAGCCCCACATCAGGCTCTGTGCTGACAACTAGCTCAGAGCCAGGAGCCTGCTTCAGATTCTGTGCCTCCCTCTCTCTGACCCTCTGTGTCTCCCCCTCTCTGACCCTCCCCTGCTCACGCTGTTTCTCTGTCTCTCAAAAATAAATACATTTAAAAAATTTTAAAAAATAAATAAAAGATACACATGGAGATACTTTATAGCAAAAATGTTGAAAGACTAAGACAAAGAGAAAATCTTGTAAAACACAACTTGTCATATGCATAAGCCTCTAATAAGGTTAACAGATTTCTTATCTGAAATGATGGAGATGGAAGCAGGATGACATTTTCCCAGTATTGAAAGTGAAACAACAATGAGAATGCCATCAGTGAATCCATCAACCAAAAATATTTATATCCAGTACAATTCTCTTTCAAAAATAAAAGTGAAATTAAGACCTTACCAGGTAAAGAAAAACAGAATGTGTTTTTAGCAGATTCAGATACAAGAAACTAAAGGAAGTTCCTCAGGCTGAAAGCAGGTGACCCCAGGCTTTAAGCTGAATCTGCACACACACACAAAAAAAGCACAAAGAACATCAATAAAGGCAATTTATGTAATTATATGAGAGTATAATTGTTACTTTTCTCTTTTCTTAATTCATTAAAAAAGAAATTATGTAAGACTATATATAACATATAAATCTATAAATGATGAGCAAGTTATATAAATTATATTTCTGAACTCATGATCTTTTGAGTTATTTTACAATAATGGCATAAAGACGGTGAAGGGGGGAGGGAGCCATGCTGTAATGGGGTAGGGAAATGCCACCAGATGGTAACTTGAATTCATATGAACAAATAAAGCAAATCAGAAAAGGCAAAAGGGAAGTTTAATATAATAAACACTATAAATACATACTTGCTTTTCTCCTCTCAGCTTTTTTAAAACATAAAATTATGTAAAGTAATAATTATAACAGTGTAATGTTGTGTTAGTAACATATAGATGTAATACATATAACAATAACAGCACAAAAACAGGAGAATGTAGCTATGTAGCATTATTCTTTTTACTGTAATGAAGTTAGTTCATATTTGAAAATCAGTAGGAGGGATTAACTTTAAGTTATTACTGGTTACTTTTTATATATAAAGAAAGCCAAATCCTTCATTATCTATTACTACAGGCATTACATAAGAGAAGAAGAAATATGTGCTAGTCTCTCCCTGACTGGAGGGCACCACACCACAATATGTTTTTTCTAAGGAGAAACATGTTATACTTTCTTTGGTAGGTGATATCAAATTCCAAAAATGAAGAGATAAGCCATATTTATTTATTATTTTTTCTTTTTCTTATTTTGGTAGTTTATTTGTTCTACCAGCTGACTGAGGATGAAACATAAAGAAAATGTTTTACACCAGGAGCAAAGCCCAAAAAACATTTACTCCGAGCTTGGCTAAAACAGGGATGGTTTAAAGCAAATTGAATGAAGGTGCATTAGACTCCCAAGTCAAATAGGTAAGAAAATGTGTCCTTGAATTTCCATTTGAAGAGAAATATATGACTTCCTTAAAAAGGAAGAATGTGTATAGGTCAATAGATGGGAATTAATTTATTAAAACACGTATATTTTTTTAAATATTTATTTTGAGAAAGAGAGAGTACACGTGTACTCACTTAAGTATGTGCAAGATGGGGAGGAGCAGGGAGAGAGAGGGAGAGAGAGAGAGAGAATCCCAAACAGGCCAAGGTGGGGCCCTCCAACTCACAAGCCCTGAGAACAGGACCTGAGCCAAAACCAAGGGTTGGACACTTAACCAACTGAGCCACCTAGGTGCCCCTAAATATTTTTTTATTGTGATAAGAACACTTAACATAAGATCTGCCCCCTTGACAAAGTTTTAAACACAGAATGTATTTAAATAATAATAGTATTTTTAACTATAGGCACAATGTTATGCAACAGATGTCTAGTGCTTACTCATCTTGCATAACAGAAAGTATATACCCATCAAACAGCAACTCCTCATTTACTGGTTCACTCTGAAATACTTCTCCAAAAATGTTGTCTGCTTTGAGGTTTATTAGACATCACTCAAGTTTGACTATTTTAACAGAGGATGGTATATTTGAGCCTTAAAGTAGTTGGCAATCCATGACCATACATACTTCAGGATTTGCAGTAGCGGGAGAGAAGCTATATTTGTAAGGAAAACTATATGCTACAGAAATGCTGCTACTGAGTAACGTAATGTGAAAATAATAGGTATGGTTTTAGAAAGTCAATCACCACAATGACCCTGAATTTATTAAACAACAGGCATAGACACATGTATTTCTTTTTCTAGACTTATTGAAAAGGCATCATTTTTTTTCATTTGTGCCTGCAATTTGTTATTACTGTTTACTATGTTTTCAAAGAGAGCTATACTTTCCAATGTATTGGGTTTTCATGCTTATGATATTTAGATTTTCTGTATCTGGAGTAACACCTAAGTCTGGATGAGAGTGAGGGTAAACTTTACCAGAATGGTGATAATAGAAAATGGTGGGAAATTTGACCTTTACTGTCACACAATACCCTGGTTATTCTCTTATTTCATTATACAGTTTGTCATGGGAATTTATATTGTTCTTGAATCCATTAGAAATTTTAATATAATATTCATTTATTTAATACTGTTAAGGAATTAAACTGAATAATTTAAAAAGATTTTTTTCAGTGATGCCAGAAGCCTTTCTGAAGTAAGGCGGGTTTGCAAGGCATGGGCCTCCCGCTGTCAGATGGCAACCGATGTCTACCCCCACTCAGTTATTTTTGCTTGAGCACCGACCCCCAAGGCACCTTGCCCCTTATCCAAAGATATGCTGACTGCACCTTGTGAAAGAACTTATAGGAATTTCTTCTTTTGTGATTATGGGAACAAATTTACATTTCCTGAGAAACCTTTTTTTCTTCCCCTTGAGAAAACAGGCTATTGACCCCTGCTCACAAAGAACTAACTCTTGCCTTTGCTATGCTAAAATCATTGCCTTATATTTGAATGCTAAAGATTCCTTCCTCCCCATGTAATAAGATCTAATCACCTACATCAATCACTATTGATAAAGATTATGCATGAGTCTTTTACCAATCTATGTTCTGGGAAATTTTTACATACCAAAGAATTTGTCTTCAGAAATCATTGTCTAAGGCAATTGCCACTTCTGTTTTGTACCCCATACATTTTTTCAGTAAATAAAGCTGACTCTCCGGTCAGTGCAGAGATGCCTGCCTGGTGATCAGAAAGAAGCTCCTGGCTCTCTCATTCCCTCCCCCTTTCACTGATTCTCATCTCTTTCGTGCTGACACCATACATCCTTCAGGGGAACTCTGGACCTGTTGGAGCTGGATTCCGGCACAGTATGATTTTGTGCTTACTTGGGTTGCATAAACTTTAGAGACCGATTTTTCCTTTGGACAAATGCCATTTGAAAATTAGCTGACAATGTCAGTCTTAGAAATATAGAGTCATAAAGTTTTCAGGAAAGTGTTTCCTAGTTGGGGTTGGCCGAAATTCTTGGGTTTCTGTCATTAATATCTTATTTCCAGCTTGTGAGTTGACTGGCCCAAGTGTTGGTAAGTAAATCAAACCCACAGATAAACAGTAGCCACTGCAAATCTGATTTACACACTTGGGAATGTTTTCTTTTAAATCATGATACTTTTTCTTCTTTTCCTAAAGCCAAAGAGCATGAAGGCTGGTATACTTCCGTCATTCTGGGAAGACTAGAGACCATCATTCCTCACTGAGGTAGGTACACATTTCACCCATGTCCTTGGAGAAGAGATAGAGCTACATCATAATATTACAGTGTGATATCGTGCAGCAAGGCTTGGATTTGGGGGTAGATATTCCCTTAAAAAAAGATTACTATAGGTACAAAAATAGCTGTTTTGATTCTTGACTCTATTATTTGTGAACTAAGTTTGAACAAGTTACTTGGCGTTTTAAACCTGTTTACTCATCTGTTAAAGTTGATAATACTAATCTCATAGGTTTATTATGAGGAATAAATAAGATAAATGCATATGAAAATTTGACCACATGGGTATTTAACAAAATTTTGCTAATACTGTATTTCTTTTAAAATATTATGTGCAACTTTGTTAGCATTATTACCTTGAGAAATTATGTTGACATGTCAGATACTCAGTTTGCTTATATACAAAATTGAGATAGTGTTATTCAGTCATTCTGAGAACATTTAATTAAAATATTTTTATAAATGATGGGGGTGTCTGGGTGGCTCAGTTGACTGAGTGTCCATCTTTGGCTGAGGTCATGATCTCATGGTTTGTGAGATGGAGCCCCACATCAGGCTCTGTCCTGACAGCTAGCTCAGAGCCTGGAGCCTGTTTCAGATTCTGTGTCTCCCTCTCTCTCTGACCCTCCCCTCCTTGTGCTCTGTCTCTGTCTCTCTCTTTCTCTCAAAAATAAATGAAACATTAAAAATTTTTTAATTAGAAAAATCATTTAAAACATTAAAAATAAAATATTTCTATAAATGAAAAAAACCACTGTTTTTATGAAGGAAATAAAAGAAAAATGTATAACATGAGTAAAAGTAATTAAAAAGAATGACCAAATAATAATGAAATAAAAAGTTAAACCAGAAAGAAAGAGAAAACTAAGACAAATTGGTGTAGCTGTTGAGAGTAATGAAATATACTACTGAACTGTGATCTAGCTGAAAAGACAAGATGAAAACATGAAATATTTAGAGACAGTATAAAATCATATTTAAGTACTAGATATAATTATGTATTAGTGGGGGGAGAGTGAATAAGTTAAATATTTTTTAAAACTTCACTTGTAAGGATCTAAATGTAAAGTTGTTGTTGTACAAATAGCTCTAAGACATGGATTAAGGTACAGCTTCCACTGGAAATGAAGGTGTTAGTAATTGGAGGAGAGAATTGAAAGAACTGGTGTTTCCTCGGACATCTCAAAATTTATCCCAGTGACAGAATGCCCCGAAATGCAAATCAGAGAAGCTGGGATACTAAAGAAACCAAGCATTTTTAATGTGATGTTTAAGGACAAAATACTAAAAGTAGGCTTCTTTCTCTAAAGCCTGAAAAAGATGAAAGAGGAAGATAATCTAATCCTTCCTCTTCCTCTAATCCCTTTCCCATGTCATTATTTATTAAAAAAAAATTAATGTTTATTTATTTTTGAGAGAAAGAGAGAGAGCATGAGCAGGGGAGGCGCAGAGAGAGAGGGAGACTCAAAATCCAAAGTGGGCTCTAGGCTCTGAGCTGTCAGCACGGATCCCAATGCAGACTGGAAGTCATGAACCTTGAGATCATGACCTGAGCTGAAGTCAGATGTTTAACTAACTGAGCCGCTTAGGCGCCCCCCTATATATCATTTTTTAAACTCATACTTCAGATGCCAAATCAAATGCAAACCAGTTTAGTATCTGAGCGTATTTATAGCAGTGTTTTCAATGTGGGAGCTGCATAATATCATCATCAAAATCATGTTGTAACAGGATTCTCACAAGGAGTCGTGACACTGAGGCTTTTCTTTCCAGGAAGCAACTTTATTCCTGTCAGCACCCCTCATTTGGGTTCACACCCAAAGAACTAAATCCTGAACACCACGTGGTGTGGTTTTTTATACATTTTTTACTTCTTTGTCTCCCATATATGGTAACACACAAACATGCAGTCTGATTAAGTAGTCTCATGTCACAAAGCCCTGACGGATGTTGTCATGTACGGATATAGCCAGGTTGCCTTGAGGGTTTTTTTTCCCCCTTTCCTCAGTGAGGGGCCCCTACCACAATGTAGAGTGTTTATTAAAAATGGAATTCTTGGGGAGCCTGGGTGGCTCAGTCGGTTGAGCATCCGACTTTGGCTCAGGTCATGATCTCACAGTTTGTGAGTTCAAGCCCCATATCAAGCTCTGTGCTAACAGCTCAGAGCCTAGAGCCTGCTTCTCATTGTGTTTCTCCTTCTCTCTGCTTGTGTTTCTCCTTCTCTCTGCTGTTCCCCCACTTGCAATCTGCCTGTCTGTCTCTCAAAAGTAAATAAATGTAAAAAAATTTTTTTAAAGAAGAAAGTCTTTTTCCATATGGCCAACAGGTACATAAAAAGGTGCTCAACATTAATAACCAGCGATATGTAGATCAAAACCACAATGAGTTATTAGCTCACACTAGTTAGAATGGCTGTCATCAAATGACAAATATTGGAGAGTATGTGGAGAAAAGAAAACTTTTGTGCCCTGTTGGTGGGGCACTAAACTGGTGCAGTCACTATGGAAAAGTAATATGGAGGGAACTCAAAAAATTAAAAAAAAACCCTGCCATATGATCCAGTAACCACACTTCTAGATATAGCCAAAAGAAATAAAAACAGAATATCAAAGAGATATCTGTACTGCCACATTCATTGCAGCTTTGTTCCCAACAGCCAAGTCATGGGAACAACCTAAGTGATGAATGGATAAAGAAAATGGGACATATACAATGGAATATTCAGATGTAAGAAGGAAGACAATTTTGCTATTTGTGAAAATAGGGATTGGCTTTGAGGGCATTATGCGAAGGGAAATAAGTCAAAGTTAGACAAATACTGTACAATCCTCACTTCTTTGTGAAACAAAAACAACACCAACTCACAGAAACAGAGAACAGAATGGTGGTTACTAGGGGTCTGAGGTGGAGGAAATGGAAAGATACTGGGCAGCAGGTACAAATTTCTAGTCATTAGATAAGTAAGTTCTGGGGATCTGATGTACAGCATGGTAGTTACACTTAACAGTATTGCACGTTACACTTGAAAATTGCTAAAAGAGTAGATATTAAGTGTTCTTGTCAAAATAAAGGTAATTATGGAATGTGATGGAGGTGTTAAATAACTACCACAGTAATCATTTCAAAAAATATACATGCATCAAATCATCATCTTATATATCTTAAATATACACAATGTTTTATGTTAATTAAACTTCAGTAAAGATGGGGAAGGAGATGTAGATTCCTGTTCACACTGTCAGGGGTCTTGAATCATCTCAATTTCTGATAGTGGCACCTGAGAATCAGTATCATAATCACCTGAGACTCTTATTATTAATAAATTTAAGAACTCTGCTCTAGGTCTATGTGGAAGCCACATCCCTCAAATTTTCTTTAAATAAATCAACTGAGATATACTTACCTATGGCTGTGTACAGGTTAGTTGAACTATGGCCAAAGACTAGAAGAAAGAAAAGATTTAATTTATTCCATTTTATTCCATTTTCCTCAGTAATAGCGTCTGACAAGAGGGGTCAGGCCCAGGAGCACATCAGGACTCTTGGCACTTTTGGTGGATGAAATGATTCTCAAGATTATGGGCCCTATGGGTTTGGATAAAGTCATGAGCATCCATATGTCTGTAGGTGGCATTTCTCTAATTCTCAACCCCTCGGTGCCAGCAGTGTGCCTGAGCTCCCCTCAGTTTCTTGATTTTCTGAAAGCATTCCCACCCTGAGGTATAGACTGACTTAACTGGCTGAAATCAAGATCCTATCTCTCCATTGATTCTTAGGGTGTGCCTGTCACCTCCTGTAGGAACCATGTAAAATTCTCCTATAATTAGCAAAGTACTCAAAAAGTATAGGCATTAACGGTAACATATACTGGGTGCTAACCATGTGTTAGGGGTCACTCTAGGTACTCTCACACAGTCCTCTCAGCAACCATGTAGAGCTTATGTTACACTCATTATGCCTACGTGGAAACTAAGGCTATAGAGGATAGGTGACTTAGCCCAAGTCACTTAACTGATTAGGGGCAGCAAAATCCAAATACTCTGGTTCTCCAGCCAGCTTTTTGAATCAACATACCATATTGCCACTCAATAAAGTATAAATAAATATAGTTAAAAATTACATAGAGACACTTGGGACTCAGTCAGTTAAGCCTCCAACTCTTGATTTTGGCTCAGGTTCATGAGTTTGTGGTTCATGAGTTTGAGCCTTGTGTCAGGCTCTGCACTGACAGTATGGAGCCTGCTTGGGATTCTCTCTCCCCCTCTCTTTCTGCTCCTCCCATACGTTCTTGCTCTCTCTCTCAAAATAAATAAATAAACTTAAAAAAAAAACTTTAACAAGTATATAAGATTGCAATGAGGAAGGGCTCTGGGTGGCACCTAAGAAGAAACAATATGAGACCATATAGTGTGGAAATAACAAAGACAAGCCACATGAGAAAAACAAAGTCTATTTATTCTAAGTTGGTTATAGCGCAGGAGTCAGCCACTGTCACTTATGTTTTGTAGGAGATTCAAAGGCAGGCAGAGGAGTAAAAAAGCTTTACAGTGGAAAAAAAAGAAAAGGGAAGCTGCAGATGTGTCCTCATTGGAGGCTGTTGGCCTGGAGAAGCTATGAGCGGGCCACGTGGAGGTGGAATGTCCTATATGATTGCTTAGGAGCACATATTTGGCTTATGCTGGTTAGTCCTAAATTGGAGCAAAAATTAGGGAAGCCATCAGTTCTTAATCAGATTGTGGCCATTTGGGGTCAACTGACACAGAAGTCATTGTTTAGTTTCCTGGATTGCCACCAGAGACACCAAACTGGCTTCCTGGAAGTCTGCTTTATATATAGCAAGCTGACTTCCTGGTTGTTTATTGTAGGTGAGGGTTAGTTTCCTGGTAAGGCTACTGGGGGCTTTGGATCAAAGTTTTATTTTTATATGTGTTCTGGCCATTGTTTGTTTTTATATTCAGTCTCTCAATTGATTTGAAAACATTGTAAAATCTTCCTATCTCTGGGGAAAAAACAGAATAAATGAAGTTGAGATAAGAACTACCCTAGGGAAGATAACTCTAAAAAATATGGGGAAATGTATGAACACATGTTAACATACAAAGAGTTTTAACAAGTTATGAAGACATTGTTAAACATCTCAATGGAAAAAATAATCAGGGCAATGACATGTAATTAACAAAAGAAGAAAATATGTTTAACTTCAAAAAACGCAAATAAAATGAGATTTTAAAATTTAGTCTATTACATTACAAATATTAAAATGACTGACAAAATTGAGTGACAGCAAAAGTTGGAATGAACAGACATTCTGATACACTGCTAATGGTAGTTTAAACTGGTCCAACTTTCCTGAAAGGCAATTTGGCAACTGTATCAAATGTCTTAAACATAAGCTTTCCCTTTGGGTCAGCAATGCTGTTCTAGGAATTCATCCTAAGAAATAAGGCAAATGCAGACATTTGAAGAGAGAAAGATGAATTCAAAACAATCTGTGATTCCAAAAGTGGTGAATTCATTAAATTAATTACGACATATTACATGTAGTCCTTAACAAAGGTGATATAGAAAAAAATGGTGATGCAGAAATATGTAAAAAAATGCAGACAGTTATATATTAGTTCCTAAATTAGTATATCTATTTGAGAAAGCAGTCTGGAAGAATAACCATCTAAAAGCTAATAGTTGCTGTCTTTGAACAGTCATGGTTTGTGAAAATGTTTTAGTATTATTATTTTTGTTTACCACTGATTTCTAACTTTCAACAATGAATAAGTTTATGAGTATTGCTGAGGAATAGCATTCATGCTGTTAGTGTACAGAACTAAAACAAACAAAGAAAGCACAGAGCGTTTACAATCTCACTACCTAAAAAAAAATCTATTGATATTCTTAAAAACTAATCCATGTATATTATTAGAATATTCAAATAATTGTTCAACAAGTTTATAATGAGGGGTTCCTGGATGGCTCAGTCAATTGAGCTTCTAACTCTTGATTTCAGCTCAGGTCATGAACCCAGGGTCATGGGATCGAGCCCCACATTGAATTCTGCACTGAGCATGGAGACTGCTTAAGATTCTCTCTGTCTCTCTTTTTCTGTCTCTCTCTCTCTGTCTCTCTCTCCCTCAGCCCCTCTCCCCTGCTTGCACTCTCTTATTCTCTTTTTTTAAAAGTTTATAATGAGAATCAGGGCTTTCCTTTATCCCCCCCCCCTCTTCCCCAAATTACTATTTTTAACAAAATGTTATGTATTGTTTGATCACATTTTTAAGGAGGTGAAAACATCTACACATCAAAAAAAGAGAGAAATTACCTAATGATTCTAGCCTGCTGTTAACTGGCTCAGGAAATAAATCCTACCTTCTGTCTCTCTTTAACTCTTATCTAAATTACCATTTCCAACTCATTGAATTCACAAAAGAGTGATCTAAATCATAACTTATAATCTGTTTTAGAATATATAGCTTTTTATAAGTCTTTGAGTTCCTATACCCATATTTTCTTTCTACTCAAATGAAAGGTGCATTTATAAAGGCTCAGCACTTCCTGTACACTGACTCTATGTTCATTTTGTTGTAGTCCCAATGCACAGTTGCAACGTTCCACAGATTATCCACGATGCTAAAAATTCTTCCCACACTTGCATTTGACACAGGAATTGAAATAGAAAACTGAACCCATTTAAACAAATTTAGAGCTGTAGTTTCAGTGCTAAAAACAAGTTTTGATTTTTTTAGTGTTGTTTCCTCAAGAGAAATGATCATCTCATGTCCAAAGCACAGATTTCTCATAAAGAGAATTTGTAGTGGGCTCTTATTTTCATGATGAAAACATTCAGATGTGAATTACTTCATCAAAAGAAGGAGATGGCTCATGATCAGGCAAATACAAAGCACCCAGAGCAGTACGTGGTAGATTTTCAAAGCAAAATTAATTCTCCCTATATGTGAGAGCTCTTGTCTTCATATTTATTTTTTCACAGGTAAATTTACTGACTACACAAACTGATAAATAGTTATTTTACAATGTGTGTAAAGCTCCTGCTGAAAAACTTAATATAGACATTTTTTTCTCCAGGAATTATAGAACTAAATTAAAGGAAAAAAAGGTTTTTGGACTGATGAAAGCTTTTGTTTAATAAAATTTCCTAATACTCTTTACCTTAAAAGACAGTTGCAAATATAAGAGCTAAACAAGGGTCCAAGAACTGCAGGTTTATAGGAGAAGTGTTCTGTATTCTTGCTACACAGTTGCATTTGACCTCAGCACATGGACTCAGACTGGGAGGTTTGGCCTGGGCTGACTTATAAAGCAGCACCATTTTATTGATCAAATGCTCAGAGACTCAAGGCCAATCAGCACACTTGTACAAAGTACCCTTAACTTTGACCAGAAAATCTGAACCTTGACTCTGCAATACTCTAACTCTTGCCATATACTGCCCTGTCACTGTTGTGCCTTGGTTTCTGGATACATATGCTGTCTAGAGTGAGTTATTTTCAGGCAAGGAAGTGCTTCCCTAGCTTATAAAGGACAGACATCTTGCACAATAGACAACACATTGAAGTGGACTTATTAAGGACCTTTACTTCCACTAGTGGGACTCCAACTTCATTATAAATAACCTCCGCCATGACTTTTTTAGACTGAAATATGTCAGCCCTATGACTGTTCCTGGTTCTGATGGTCTTCTCAAGTAGATCTGGAGTACTGACTTCTGGAAACCTGTCTTTTGAAGCCTACAATCTCATGAATATCCAGAAGATATTCCATCCACACCACCTTTTCTTCAATGGACTACTAAGTCACCATGGTACTAGTTTATGTCTTGATTTGACAGCACTGCAGAAGTTTTTTGCACTTCCTGTGTTCCATCTATTATTCTCTTATTGATAGGGTAGCTATCCATCCCAAATTGGAAGACTACTTTTCCTATACTTCCCACTAATGAAACATTTCTCCATAATTTCAGTAAGATATAATCTTTCACTGTCTTCTGGACAATTGGCCTTTTCAAAACAATCCTGGCTGCTTTCGCCATTATAGTAGCTGAGTTGAATGGAGTATATGCTAAACAGTCCAGGGAACACCATTCACACGGTAATATGAGTGTCACTTCTGGGGTTGAGCAAAATGGTTCTCTCACTGAACACTAAGTAGTGTCACATCTAACCAAGACATAAATGGTCAGAGAAAGGATCCCAGGAGGGATCCCTCTGACAAGTCACAGTTCCACTTAGATATCCATCATTTTCCTCTTCGTGGAACTTCTCACACTGTGATATAATTGGTTATTTGACTTCTTTGCCTCCTTAACTCTTCTATGAACTTCATGAAGTTAGGGATTACATATATTCTGTCATCAAGTGGATATCAAAGCACCTAGTATATTTTAAGACTGTTGAAAAATATACTCAAAGACATTCAGTGATGTGCCAAATAGCAAGAAAAGGAGGTAACTCTGGGGGTGGGTGAGACTCAGATGGCAGGTGTCATGTAATTCTTGTCTGAGCAAAAATCATGTGCTTATGTCAGTATCTATAGGTCTATATTTTAGAATTGTTAAGGATGAAAAAGGCCATCAAAGCTTAAAATTTCAAATCCAGTCACCCCATGTGCACTCACCACATTTTCTATAGCTCTTAGATGCTTAGCACCTTGAGGCTGCCATTCTATCTTTTACCCATCCATCTGCCCCTCTGCGCCAGAAGTAGAGCAATACATAATGAATATCATAATGGGCACTAGTAACACCATGGCTAGGGCTAGTACTTAGATCTGCTGTGTGCGTATATGGCAAAGGACCATGCATATGAACTTGATTTTCATGTAGAAATGCACCTGAGACCAGAAAGACCTTTGCTGGGGAAATCTAGAGACATGCCATTCTTGCCCTAAGAAGTATGAATATATCCTAAGAAAGGTGAAGGAGGAGGGAATAATATGCATATATTAGTAAACCTCAAATTATTCAAAGCAAAAATTTATACTCAAGCTATACTGTTAAGTCCTCAGGACCAATTTTACCTACAACTTTAAGAATAATAAAAGTCACTATAGCTGTGTATTAGTCAGCCTCAGAAATTAGCCCAAACCTTAAAAAAATTAGGTTTATTTATTTTTAAAAGAGTGACAGAGCAAGCAGGGGAGAGAGAGAGAGAGAGAGAGAGAGAGAGAGAGAGAGAGAGAGAGAGAGAGAGAATTCCAGTCAGGCTCTGCAGTGTCAGCATGGAGCTGAATATGGGACTCGAATTACAAATCATGAGGTCATGACCTGAGCTGAAACCAAGAGCCAGAAGTTTAACCAACTGAGTCACCCAGGTGTCCCCAAACTTTTTTTAAAATGTTTGTTTATTCTTGGGAGAGAGAGAGAGAGAGAGAGAGAGAGAGAGCGCACAAGTGAGGGAAGGGCAGAGAGAGAGGGAGATACACAAAATCCAAAACAGGCTCCAGGCTCCATGCTATCAACACAGAGCCTGACAGTGGGCTGGAACCTATGAACTGTGAGATACTGACATGAGCCGCCCAGGCACCCCAGTAATTAGCCCAAACTTTGATCATTCAAGTCTCCTGGGTCCATGTTTTTTGTTTTTGTTTGTTTGTTTATTTGTTTAATGATGAGAATCAGACAACCAGCACTGAATTATTAGATCACCAATATTTTGTCTATTTTCAATAGACATCTAACAGGATATAAATACTGCAAGTGCAGCACTAGGCTTATTAATTTAATCATTTTATGATTCATTCATTCAAAGCTATATTAACTGCCATATTCCAGCCATTATAGTAGATTTAAATATCCACTGATATGCAAAATGGGCATAGGTCCCACCCACATAGAACTTATAGCCTAGTAACCCAGTTGGAATACATACAGGTAGTGAACATATAAATATACAGTTACAAATTGCAGGTGCAACAAAGAAAAATAATGTAGTGTCATGGATAACTGCAAGACTAGACTTCTATACCCAACAAAATGTCAGTTAAATAAAGGTGAAGTATGGGACACCTGGGTGGCTCAGTCTCTTGGGCGTCTGACTTCAGCTCAGGTCATTATCTCTCAATTGTGAGTTTGAGCTCTGCGTCAGGTTGTGCTGACAGCTCAGAGCCTGGAGCCTGCTCTGGATTCTGTGTCTCCCTCCCTCTCTGCCCCTCCCCTGTTTACACTCTGTCCCTCTCTGTCTCAAAAATAAATAAACAGTAAAAATAGTTTTTTAAAAGGTGAAGGAAAGACATGTTTTCTAAAATAAATACTAGAAAATCTAGTCACCAAAAGATGTTCAGTTATGAAAATCTCAGAAAATAATCTTCAGGTCAAAGGAAAGTGATCTACAATTGAAGTGAGCATCAGACAGAGGAAATGGTGGATGAGTGAACAATGTAAATGAACACTGACTCTATAAATCAAGAGCAATAATGTCTGTTATAGTATACACGTAAGCAGAATAATTACTTTGTAATTTCAGATAACAAAAAAAATCATAGAACCATAATTTATAAGTTGGAATGAGTGGCATTAATGGGGATGAAAGTTCTGACACCTAATATCTTCAAAGAGAAAGTAAAATAATTGAATAATTACAAACTCTAGTAAGTTAACTATGTATGTTATCATTTCAAATATTATGAGAGTGGAAACAGAGGGTCTACATTTTATACTAATAATGAGTGAGATTTATGGCAGAAATAAATCCAGATATATTAGTAATTATACTGAGTACAAATAGACTAAATGCTCTAGTTAAAAAAAATATACTGGGAAACTGGGAACAAAGAGTCTACATTGTTTATAAGAAATATATCTGAAATACATGGCTATAGAAAATATTGAAAGCCATTAGATGGAAAACGACATACCATTAAATCCTGATAAAAAGAAAAATTGATATAACTCTATTAATAAGCAACAAAAGAGACTTAAAGCAAATACAATTAGTGGAATTATAAAGAATTACTTCAAAATGATTAGAGATTCAATGAGCAGAATGATAAGCAATTTATATTAGCAAAGTCTCAAATTATTCAAAGCAAAATTTGACAGAAAAACAATGAGAAATTGATAGATCTCCAAAGTCAGAAAGTTTAACATGCCTCTCTTAAGTTGATAGAAAAACATTTAAAAATATGAGGATATGAAAAATTTGAAAAACATAATTAACAAAGTTGACTCATCAACTGCAGAATGTACGTTAATTTCAATCATGCACAGATCATTTATAAATATTTAATGCATATCAAGCCATAAAACATGTCTAAACACAAATCCTTCCAGAAAATTAAAAAGACAGCTTCCCAACACATTTTACAAGACCAGAATTATCCAGATAGCAAAACTAGACCAACACATTACAAGAAAACTACAGAACAATATCCCTCATAAACAAATATGTGAATATGTTCAACAAAATTTTAGCAAATCATATCTAATAGTATATAAAAATATAATATGTTTTGACCAATTTGGAATATTCTCAAGAATGCAAAAGTGGTTTAACATTGAAAAAATCCATGTAATTTATCTTATTAACAGACTACACACAAACATACACAATAACAACAATGAAATGAATAGATCCATAGATACAGAAAAGAGCATTTGACAAAACCCAACACCTTTACTCATAGAAGTTTTCTGGAAAACAAGAAATTGAAGAGATCCCTAATCTGATACATGTCATCTGTGAAGAGCTTTCAGCTAACATCATTCTTCGTGGTGAGAAGAGAATGAATATGGTCTCTTAGGATCATGAACAATGTAAGGGTATTCATTCCCACTACTGCTATTTAACATTGCACTGGAGATTCCAGTCACTCCAGTAAGGTAAGAAAAAGACTAAATGACAACATTATTGGAAAAAAGTAGGAAAATGATCTTCATTTATAAAACCACAATGCTTTGTGTAAAATATCTTCTGGAATATAAAACAAATAAGCCAATAAATTTAATACAGGAGATTAGCAAGCTTGTAGGATATGAGATGAACATACAAAATCAATTGGTTTTCTGTGGAATAGCAATCAATAATTAAAATACTGAAGATACCATTTAAACTAGTATCAAAAATATTAGAGATAAGAGAAAATACGTACCAGGCCTTTACACTGAAAAATAGATAATACTGAGAGAAATTAAAGAAGCCCTCAAAAGATGGAGATGCCATCTTTGTAGTTAGATGACTCAACATTGTTACCTTGTCATTTATCTTTAACTTGATCTGTAGGTTCAATATAATAACAATCAAAATCCCAGGAAATTTTTGTAGGTTTATATTTGAAGAGACTGATATTACATTCATATTGAGATGTCATTTCCAGAATAGACAAAACAACATTAAAAACAAAAGAATAAAGTTGGATGACTTTATACTACCTTTTATTAAGAATATAAATTAGCACATTTTGCAAACTAGTATAAGGTTAACTAGTACTGCTATAGTTGGGGAAGAAAACTAGTAAACTTGAAAAACCCCATATATTCTGTGACTCAGTCTTTCCATTTATAAGAGTATTTCTTATAAATCTACATGTTTATATGCAACAAGAAATAAAATGCAAGAATGTTCAAAGCAGTATTTTTCCACATTTTCTAAAAACCGAAAAGAGCACTTTTGTAGTAAAATGGATGAATGAATCGCCATATCAGTAAACCATAGAATGTTATACAGCAATGAAAATTAATGAACTAGTTCTATGTGCAACAATGTGGCTGAAACTTACAGTCTTAATAGTGAATGGAAAATAGCAAGTTACAGAAAATACATACAAGCATAATTGCATTTATATAACATTCAAAACAGGCAGAAGTGAAGTATTTTGCTTGGGGATACATAAACAAGAACTAAAACTAAAGAGAAACAAGGAATTGCTTATAATCAGTGTCAAGACAATGTTTACACAAAGGAGAAGGAATGGTAAGAGGAGATACAGGTGTGAGTTCTAGAATGTTGATAATACTCTTTCACTTGACTTATATCCTATTTCCATGAGCTGGTTATTATTACACAACAAAGCACACATTTTACACACCTTAATAGATGCATATATAGATTTTTTTAATAACAGTTTAGAAAAACAACAACAAAAACATAAGTCTTTGTAAAGTCTTAGTGAGAGGTGTTTGGGTTTCTTTCCTGGGCCAGACCTTGTGATTCTAAAGCCTAAGTATTAGTCTCTTATGAGATGTCATAGAGCCTAACAGCAAAAGATTGGGTTGCGAGATGGCATATGCATTTTTAAGCTTATTCCAGCATTACTCATGTGTCAATGTGAGCTCTCTGAAAACCTGCATTCCTGCTTCTTACACTTATCCCTACAATCTAAAAACTAAGATCTCTAGACTGTGACTCACAAGCGTTAAGAGAAAATGTAGTGCTACTTGGAGCTGGAGGTAAAGACTCATAACTTGAGTGTAACCAGTCATGATGGAACACTTCACCTACTCAGTGGAGCCTGCAGATTGTCCCTTCATGTGAACTGACAGCACCTCAGAGCACTGGATTGGTTCAGCAGTGAAGCAGGGAAAACTGTGTTGAAGTGAAAATAATCTGATACACAAAAATTCTCTAAATCGTTATAATGGTAGAGAAATGTTATGGTTGGTGCAAAAGTAAGTCATTACTGGAGGTAAATGACTGAACTAAAGAAATTTGATTTCCCCTGGATTTTAACTTCATGGGTGGCTGCCTGCAAGAAAACTCAATATATCTCTCAGACTTCTGCCTCTTTGCCAATTTGACTGAAATCAGCGTATAAAAGCCAATGATTTCATTCCACAAGAAACTAGGAAAATATTGGAAGGGTTTCTTTTTAATAAAAATCCAGAATTCCTTGAAGACTATGGTTTCTTCGTCAAATTAGCAGGATCATAAATATTTCAGTTTCTTATGCATGCAAAAAGGAATATTTGATCCCCAGCTAAAAAAGGTCAGTTTGAGATAAAGCTTATACAGTGAAACACCATCAGATGATGACGTGCAAGAGAACTGTGTCTGGTCATTTGAAAAGTGCTAGCTTCTACAATTAGAAAAAGTGATAAAAAGGGAAAACTAAGGAAAGATTTCAGTATCAATTCTGGTTTTAATTTCAGTTCCTGGCTGGCAAAATCATGGGTTTGTTGGATCTTGTGAAAAGATTACTGTCTAGAAAGGATCATGGATCATTGGTGTCTCCATCGGTGTGCTCTGACTCAACATTCTAAAGGCAGAATCAATAAGATATTAGGTGAGATCTTTCTTCCCAAGGGAAAGCAGTCCGCAAAGAGCCTGGAAGTGAAATGTGTGGAGAGCTGCTCAGTTAAAGAGTAAACTTCATGAGGCCATGGACCATTCCTTTCTTTTATTCCTCTGTTTCCAAGTGTTCCTGTGAATTGTCTACTCAACTATTATTGATTTGCTGACAAAGAGGAAACTTGCTTATTGTGCGAGAAAGCAAAAATATGGAATATAAGTACTCTGTTCTGCAGTATTGGGTGGCATTTTTTTTTGAGAGAGAGAGAGAGGGTGAAAATGAGCAAGGGGCAGAGAGAGAGGGAGGAGAGAGCGAGAGAGAGAGAGAGAGAGAGAGAGAGAGAGAGAGAAGTGGAGCTCACCTGAAACTGGTCTCAAGCTCACCCAGCGTGGGGCCAATTTCACTTGATGCAGGGCTCAAACTCACGAACTGTGAGGTCATGACCTAATCTGAAGTCCGATGCTTAACCAAATGAGCCCCCCAGGGTCCCCTTTTTCCTGCAGTCATTACATCAGCTGACTCTATATAAATCTGAGAAGCTAGTGCTTCCATTTCAAACCATAAAAAAAGATACCTTGCATACATTAGGATTTACCTTCATCTAGGAAGGTGATCATGAGAAAACTACTGCCAAGACTGCTTTAGTCCCCTGTGAATACTGAATGGTTTTTACATTTTTCTGTTACACTTGGGCCGGGTTTAAGAGAGCCAAGAAAAACAGCACATAAGGGTAAATCTGTTAGACTACTTTTGCTATATCCCAATTTCAATAGAAAGAAACCCTCTACTGGCTTATCTAGCTGCAATCCCAGAAGTAGAATGGGCTTGGGGATGACCACAAGCTCATGCCTCTGGCTCTGTTTCTCTGCAATTTCCCTGCCTGTGTCCCCTTACGATTACATATTTGTGCTGCTTCTCTCATGGAGAAAAATGCCTGCAGCAGTTCCTGGCTTCACAATCACATGCCACAGTGTTCTGAGGAAGAAAGAAAATGTTCTTATCAAATACTTCTAGGCAAGTGTTCCAGGATCCACCATGACTGGGTTGTTTGTATTACTTGTTCATCTCTGGACCAGTGATTGTGGATAGAGGAATGGAGTGGATTAATTAACACAAGCCAAGAAAGGTGACGCCTGAAGCCGGTGGAGTCAGTTTCCCTCACAATTTCCTAAATTTGAGGAAAGAGCAGAAGCCTGAACCAAAATTTAGATTTAGGTATCTAGGAAAGAGAAACATTATTTTGGCAGGCAACAACAAAAAAGCCAGAAGAAAGAAGGAAGGAAGGGAGGGAGGGCAGGAAGGAAGAAACAGAGGGAGGGAGGGAAAGGAAGGCAGAAAAAGAAAGAAAGAAAGAAAGAAAGAAAGAAAGAAAGAAAGAAAGAAAGAAAGAAAGAAAGAAAGAAAGAAAGGAAGGAAGGAAGGAAGGAAGGAAGGAAGGAAGGAAGGAAGGAAGGAAGAAGGGAAGGGAAGGGAAGGGAAACGAAGGGAAGGGAAGAAAGAAGCTAAGGGAGGTGCCTGAGTGGCTCAGTTGGTTAAGCATCAGACTTGATTTCCACCAGGGTCATGATCTCATCGTTGGTGGAATCAAGCCCAACACTGGGCTCTATGCTGACAACAGGGAGTCTGCTTGGGATTCTCTCTCTCCCTTTCCTTGTGCTCACTCTCAAATTAAAAAACCATTTAAAAATATTTATAGCAATAGTTATCCTCTTTGGCTGCACATTAGAATCACCTGGAGCATTTGCAAATCTTCATGTCCAGACCAAAACCCTGGGCCAAATAAGTTGTAATCTCTGCAGAGAAGAGAGAGGGCAGCAGTTCTTAAGCCTCCACAGTACATTCCGATGTGACTCCAATGAGATCATTGCATTGCATGGGGAGAGTTTACTATAGGAACACAGCACTGATATCTGTCAGCTTCTCTCCTCACGTGGGGATTTTGAAGAGAGATGAGTTGGTTTTATTCCCCAAGCTCTGGCAGCTTAAAGCCACCTGAGCTGACAGTTGTATTTCTCCTTACAAAGTGGCTTATAGTGGAATTATGCTTCTCTATCCTCACAATGAACAACACAAAGGTTATAACAGTGGCTAAATCCCACGTGGGAAGCACAGAGAAGGCCATTGTAAGCACTGCTTTTCCAGAGTGACAGAAAATAGAGGGGAATTACAGATGGGTTTAAAATACCATTTCCTTCCCGCCACCATTAGCTGTATTTGTAGAGTGTGCAACCCTGTGTCCAGCATGGTCAGCTGCAGCGTGGCTTTGTTCTGTTTTGTTCTCTGATTCTCATCACTGTCCTTTCATCCATTCCCTACTCATTTCCTGACTCACTTTGCTGCTCTGGATTCTGTGACTTCCCTCCTGAGAATTTACCTGAGGAATCAAGCTGAATTACAACAGAGAGAAACCAAAAACCCCCTTCAGACTTGTCTGCTTTGCTTTCTTCTTTTGGCGAGGGGTGAGTTGTAAGTGGAGTAAAAAGGAAAACAGATTTTTCTCTCTTGTTTGACTTCTAAAACTGCTTGAGCTTCTTTTTGGAAAGTCTTACCTTTTCTTTCAGTTCATTTTTAAAGAAAGCGTACAACAAATGAACAAACAAACAATTGTGACAGAGGACACAATTTTCCAGAAGTCAAGAGTCACTCAGACAGTAATTTTTTAAAGGCCCATACTAGAACGTATTATCATTAGACACTAGGAAAAGAGAAGACTCTCAAAACTTCCAGAGAGGTAAAGTATTAAGTCTCAAGCAAAATATAAGGAATCAATGTGGCAGTGGACTTTTCAACAGCAACTTTGGTAGTAGGCAGATAATGGTCTTCCAAGTACCAGAGTAAAAACTACTCAAAATTATCCGTAAATGTGAGGTATACTGTAAGCTGGTGTGGAAACAAGAACATAGAAAAAGTCAAACTGGCTGGCTCAGTGGATTAGGTGGCTGACTCCTGATTTTGGCTCAGATCATAATCCTAGGGTGATGGGATCAAGCCTCTTGTTGGGCTCTGTGCTGAGCATGGAGCCTGCTTAAGATTCTCTCTCTCTCTCTCTCTCTCTCTCTCTGTCTCTCTCTCTTTCTCTCTCTCCTCTCTGCCCCCTCTCAGCTCTCTCTCTCTCTCTCTTTCAAAAAAAGAAAAGTCAAATAATTAGAAAGCAGAAACAAAGTTTAGTAGATACACCTTATTAATGGGTAAGAAACCCAGATCCCAGTAGCTCCATGAATTTTCAGAAGTTTAAGCATCTTTAATCTAGTGCTTTACCATTATCTGAACTCTGCTGCTTCCTACTTTTTGCTATATTCTCTCTACTTTTCTGACTACCCACTTATCTGTTCACTCCTCCCTATATGCTTGTTGATTTTTCAATTTTTTTTCTTATATGAATTGCCTGTCTTGTAAAAATGCACTGGTTCAAATTCTTGAGAAATGAAACTTGATTTCTTCTACTTGTTTGTTCATGCCAACGCACATTATATGTTGCTGAATACTTTGTGAATTGATCAGGTTATGACCCCTAATTGTCAACTGAAGATGGTTGGAGCATATAATACATTTTAAAATGTAGTGAATTTAAAAGTGCCTGAGTGATTCAGTCAGTTGAGCATCTGACTTCAGTTCAGGCCATGATCTCACAATTTGTGAGTTTGAGCTGTGCTGACAGCTCGGAGCCTGGAGCCTGTTTCAGATTCTGTCTCTCTCTCTCTCTCTCTCTCTCTCTCTCTCTCTCTCTGTCTCTCTCACTCTCTCTCTCTCTCTCTCTTTCTGCCCCTCCCCTGCTTGTACTCTGTCTCAGGCTCTCTCCCTCTCTCAAAAACAAATAAACATTAAAAACTTTTTTAAATGTAGCAAATTTGTCTTGTGTTGCAAGGGCATTTTTACTTTGAGCAGTGGTTCTTCATCAGTATCACCTGGGAGCTTATTAAACATGCAGATTTTGGGAGCTTCACCCCAAATCTACTTACTCAAATACTCTGAGGGTATCTGTGCTTTGGCAAGCCCTATGAGTGATTCCAATACACACTGGTGAAAACCACTGCCTTAGCAGGGGCAGTTGCAATATTATTGAATATTTAGTTTATATAATCGCTCTGTATCTAAGACTTTCCAGTGGCGAGAGGTAGTAACATTACCTCACTTTCTTTTTTTCCTGAAAATGTAATTGAATTTTGTATATTATCTTTTCTTAGCCATGGTTTGTGCCTGGGTGGGAGGCAGGTGTATAAGTAGATGAATGCACATTCTCTGATAAGACAACACCAGTATACACAAAACTTCCAGCACATTCCATAAACCCTCTAGGTAGCAATAAAAGTTTCCTTGAATATTCCCAGCTATGAGAAACTAATTTCTTTTGTTTTAGCTTTACTGACTCTCCCAGGCATAGATCCATACTCTTTCCACTACAGCAATGCAGAATGGATTTAGATTTGACTCTCACTTACTGAGAATCTAGTATATGCCTTGTTATCTCCCTCAGATCTCCCAAATACTCTGTGTATTAGGCATTTTTACACCCTTGCTGTGTGCGAGTCCTTAAAAACATTTGTAGACTCCCTTATGCATCTCTTTCCAAGGAAAACAACCCCGGTGCTGTCAGTTGCTTCTTATATGATATTGGTTTAAAGCCTTTCAAAATTCTGGTTAGCTTCCCCGGGTACTCAGTTCCTTCTATTTCAATATTTAAATACTACACATGTAAGCAATAGTCTGACACATGTAGCCTATTACTCCCTTTATTATGGACATGGTATTCCGATTAGAGAAGCATAAAGTTATCCTCAATTCCCAGCCATATAACTGTGGCTCATATAAACTGATGTCATCACAGGTCTCCCCTGACATGATTTTTTTTTAACTGAAGTGTATTTTACATCTGTTCCTATTAAATATCAGTTTGGTAGTTTTAGTCATCATTCCAATCTGTCATGATTTCTTTGAACTTTGATTCTATCTTCCTTTCTTTTTTATTAGCTATTCCTCCCATATGTCTATCATCTGCAAAGCTTATAATCGTGCTTTTATGTCTTTGTTCAAGTTGTTGGTAAAAATGTTGGGTAGAACAGATTCCCATAATAATGCATATAATACTAATATGTTATATTTGCATGGTGCTAAAGCACTCACAAAGCATATTCATATACATGATCTCATTTGATACTATAATCCTCGATTGTAAGAAAAGCAACCTTTTTGCTATTCCTCTCATATTATGGATAAAGAAATGATGCTAAGAGAACATAAGTCACGCCGCTACTGGTAGAGAGTTAGTAGTATAACGTAAGTGGTTTAAAGAGGCTTTTGTTTAGGAGGTGGCAGTAACCCCAACTTGGGGCAAAGGCTTGAGGAGTCACAGAAAATGAGGAGCCAAAATGAAGGTGAAGATGCTGAGCTGGAGCCCAGACAACTCTATCTGCAAAACCAAGCCAAACTTGTGAAGAGCTCCAAGAAACTACAATATCACCTACCGTCCTTGTGAGGTCCCACAAAAATACTTAACGAACTTTAAATACTACCAAACTGGAACGTGTATTTGCAAAACCATTCCTTGCTTCCCTGGATGGCCACTGAGATAGAGCTGGTTGCTGGCAAAGCATCCAAAGAGCCTGACTACTGCCCTTTCTGGGGTAAGCAATGGAGAGCTTAGAATTTGGAACTTGACTAAATGAAATTGTATGCTTACAATACAAGCACATGAGCGTTTTGTATGAGAAACACTTTTGCAGGACTTCTTTTTTTACTGTTGGTGATGACAAAACTGAAGCAGTGGGAAATGGATGGACCAGGCTATGGAGAAGAGGAGAAACCACTGCATACAATATTGGAAAAGGCAGGGAAAAAGCAGTCAAAGATTATAACCAGAAGTTTTAGGAGAAATTTCAGCATCGTCCTCATATAAAACATATTGCTTGTCACTGACATCTACCAAGATCTATCTACAGCCAGATTCAGGAGGCACATCCTTAAAAAAGCTCCTCAATGAAAGAAAGGAATCATCTCAAGCACAGCAAGCCTGGATCAGTGTCTATTGTGTCAGAGAAGAAGAGACACATAGTGCCAGTGAAATAATACTTGGTGTTCCTACTAATCCTGATGTATAATTATTTGCTACATTTTAATTTATGAACCCTGCAAATAAAAGTACTGGTTCTAGAATTATAATGAACAGTTCAGTTACATATGTAGAGCATTACCCTGAAAAATGATCTCGAAAAGGTGGCCTGCTTGGTAAGACTATCTAACATTTTATTCTTGATCTGCTTTCTTGTTTCATTGAAAAAGACAGCATTTGCAAAAGAACTTATTTTTGCTGTTAGAAATTGCAGATGTACTTTAGCTCTGATCCATTAATTTAGATATACTATACATTTGAATTTACATATAAGACCAAACATCTCTTTTGTTACCTTTAATATTACTTTGGATAATTATCACAATGATTCTTCCTATGATTATATAAAACATGTGAAAGAATTATGTCAGAATTCAATTCAATTAATTCTTTGGGCTTTATATGTATTTGGCTTTTTGAGACTTTAAAGATGATCAGCATGCATTTGTATAACTATTAAAAATAATAATTATGATTTATGGTCAAGTCAATAAAATAAAACTTCCTTTTTCTCAGCAAAAAGAAAAAAAGAGGCTTTTGTTCTAACCAGCTATGAATTTGAATCCCTCTAACTATATTACCATTAAGTCCATATTCATGCATCTGTAATTAGTTTCATGAAGTGGGAACAACTAACTCATTTTTCTGGAAGAAACAGAGTTAAAACAGGTAGGATACACCAAAGAGGAAAGGGCCTGTGCCTGCAGACGTGATGGAGGAGGTGAAGGGAAACCTGGTGGCCTCTGACTCTCCTGATGCGCCACAAGCAGCGTGGGTCTGGAGAGGCGAAGTCAGGAGAGCCGATGAGGAATCCGGTTCAGGGTGGGCAAAGAGACATGGTGGGTATCTCCACCAATGATATATGAGAAGCCATATGTTCTTTGTTTTGAAGCCTCATCTGGAGACCTAAGAATGTATCTGATAAGGAGTCTTGCTCATTGAAGAAGTCTTAGCTGCCGGTAAGCACACCAGGCTGGGTAACATCCCCTCTGATGGGAGCCCCGACTTAGCCGGTTCCCACTCTTCTGAATCATCATTCTGCTGCACGACAGTGAGGCGCATGTGTGCTTTAGCTTCACACAGCACAGCAACCTGCTTTCAGAAAATAGGAATGGGGACAAGAAAGAGCCTGGGTTTTGAAGCATAATCCCAGCCTTTCCAGCTTAAAATTGTGGCACTAGCCAAAGCACTGGAGAGACTAGGTGTGTGAGGTGAAATTATAAAATATTATAAATATTTGACCCTTTTTGACCAATGGGAATTTCATATGGTTCACTCAATAACTTCTGGTTGTATTGTGAAAAGTTTTAAAAGGACCTGGATGAGGAAATTTGCCTAAAGTGCTCAATATAGCCTTCTTCTTTCTTGTGAAAGTCTTTTGAAAAAGAAATTATTTTGTCAGGATTTTATTATCTTAGATGAACAGCATATTTGTTCACAAACAGTTACCAAATCTACCAGATCACTAATTAGTTGGAAAATATCAGCGTAAATCCAAACAAACAAATATATATTGAGGGTTTTCTATGTGTTGGGCAATATAGTAGGTGCTACGGATAGACAAGTGAGTAAGACAAAATTCCTAACTCCAGGAGTTCCTAACAAAATTGAGTGATCAGACAAAAACAAATTATAATATAATAAAATTATTTCAAGACAAAAATATGGAAATATAGAGGACACTTTTCTGAGCCAGTAAGGGCAATAGAGAAAAGGTAAGATGACAACAGATATGAGTTTCAAGGATAGAATGAGTTAGCCAGATAGACATTCCTGGCATTCCAGGCCAGAAGAGTAATTGTACAAAATCCAGAGGTACGGGGATGGGGAGAGTGTTGGAAGAAGATGGAAAATTAAACAGAGACACATAATTAAGAAATGTTTTCTGTTACTAATGGTATCATCTGCTTGTAATGTTATTTCACTTTGTCCTAATGAAAATCTTAAATATCTTTAATTTTTTTAAGAGGAAGCATCAACACTTCGATGATTTTCTTTTGATTTTTTTGCATTTAATTTCTCTGTCTTTTAGGTTTAAGAAATTAAGATGTAAATTAAAGGGAAAAAAAGGAAAGTTGTGCCTTGATTGAGTTCCCTAACTTTATTTGCATAGCTATGTACATTTTAAAATAGAGCACAATATCAAAACAAACAATAATATCCCTGCCATGTTATTCAGAGGTATGACTACACAATTTAAAACTCAATTTTATTGTGCATACATGAAGACTGGCTTTTGATTGCTTAGGGTTGGTTTTTTTCTCAAACTCATAACAATTTCATTCTTCATCTTAAAGTTCTAAGGTTCAACTATATTTGAATTATCCATAAAACAAGTCGTAAGTATTTTCTCTGTATGAAAATTTCCCCCACACCTCGTAACCTGAAAATGACTAAAGCAATTTGTGCACCAAAAATGGAGGGGGGGGACCTCTTTGTTCTCAGACAAGGGCAAAGGAGTTTGAGAATCAAAGGATAATTTCTTGAAAGAGAAGGTTGTGCAGGTCAAAGCAGAAGGTGATACTGGATGTTGTTTTGAAATGTTAACAATAGTATCCCTTCCTACTTGCCTTTCTGGTTACATGGTCTGAAATAAAACTGTCAGAGGCTCGTGTCCCAGGGTCTCTCTACAGACCCTCTTTAAGAGCCATAGAGACCCAGTGTTCTCCATCGACTCGCTTCTTCTTTAGAGTGAGAGAAACACGCACGATGAAAGGAAGGTTAAAATCTAAGGCAGACAACAAGGCAGCAGCTGAAAGGGCTTGTTCACCCTGCAGTGTAATGTAAGATGTTGGTTCTGAGGTGGAAGTTATACTTTGTCAGAGACCTCCGGTTGCCTAGAAGTTTGTAATCAAAGAGGAGTCGGAGTCTGATGTGGTTGCCAGTAAGTGGTGTCTCTGTTGCATCACTCCCCCGTGGTATAAGGCCGTACACAGCCATATGTATTCAGTTGGGAATCTGTGGGAAGTCCCCCAGCAGAAGGCTTCCAGTTGTGTTCTGCCGACACAGTCAAGTCCAAAGGGACCCAGAGTTCCTACTGTAAAGACAGTGTGACTGAGACTCGTGGCCTTTTCCTGCCACTTCTGTTGTCCTTTTCCAGACAGCACCTGGAAACCATGTCAGCATACAGAGAGTTTTACCAAAACACTGTGTTGTAACAAAGGTGGGTCCTTAAAAGGAAACCTGAAGGTGTTACCTGGGTGACTCAATGATGTGTTGGCATAGTAAGCTGGAAAGTACAGGGGGCTCAGCCCAAATCTTTGGGTCCTGGTCTGCTCTATGCAACTGATTTTGGGTGAACTCCTTCCACTGTGTGACCAGGTTCCCCCTCATAAAGGGAGGGTTCCACATCAACAGTCCTTAGGGGCCCTTGTGGTGCAAACTTCCATCTGTCTTATGTTACTGTTCTTCTGGGTTTTCTCTTGCCTGAGCACTTTTCACTCTAGCCAAGATGCTCAACATCATCTGTTTTGCCAACCTAGGACAACTATGATATCAGCTTCCATTTTCAGGATATTTGAAAATTGATGCTGAGAGGAGTTGACTAACTGACCCACAGTCACACAGCTCTAAATGAAGAGCCAAGATTCAAGCTTTGACTCAGTGTCAGAGCCCACATTCTTAATTATCACACACTGGCATGTTCCCAGGTGACTCCCTAGTGACAGTTTGCAATCAACACAATTGTCTTTGGTGCCTTAAATTGTTCTCCAAACTTTGATAGAAAGAACACTAATTCTACTAAATGTTGATCGTTTTCCTTGAAAAGGGGTTTTGTAAGCAAATGAGTTTGACATTGAGTAAAACAAATAGTTTCTTTTTAACTGCAAAAAATAAAAAAAAATAAAACAAAACAAATAACCTTTGAGGAAACCTCAATTGTTTATGAAATGGGTTTGGTTAAAGGTCTATAGACCTCCTAATCATAATATATGAAACAGTCTCATCTAGAAAAGGGGCCTGGATTTAAATAGGACCTCGCTTAGGTATTAATAACTGTGTATGTATTGAAAACCAATAACACAGTTTGAAATGGGAGCTTGTGGTAAGAAAATGCAGCATTAGGAAGATATGGACACTCTAGATACGATGCACTGAAATATTAATAGACTCAAAATTAAGGTCAATATAAGTATCACAGTGAGGCGAATACAAGGACAGGAGAGGACCTGGTGAAGAAGAATCAGAGCTCATCCATAGAGTCACTGGTTCGAGGCCTGACATAACCTGGTGGAAGAATTGCTTCATATTCAGCACAAGCACAGGGTCTAAGGAAATGAAACAGTACTTGAATAAGGTGGCTTATATTTTATAAATTTGACAATTTATTGCTTGTAAACTGATGGAACTAAATTAAATTGGAGCAGCTTTTCTTAAGTGAGAAACTCCTCTGTCTTTTCAGCCTTTGCTTGCTTTATGAATTGAGACACTGAAGGAAGAAAGCTAACACTGTAGGTGAAGTCACAGTGCTAAGCAAAACTGAATAGTGACTCTGTCCACCAGGGGCCTTGGTGCAAGAATAAGAATAGTCATACACCAAAGGGACACCAAACAACACCCTTTAACTAGATCCTTCTTTTGGTAACATTTTGCCGTATTTCCTTTATCTCTGAAGATATTTTCTGAAGAAAGTTCATGTTAATGGATGCTCAAATGACTTCACTGAAAATCCAAAAGAGATGATGCTTCATCTATTCCCATTTCTTCACTTCCTCACTCTACCCCAAACCTAGGGAGGCCTCTCTCTCCTTGTGTACCAGCAGGCTCTTTCCTCTCTGGCCATCTAATGAACACCACATTCCCACGAGTCAGCATCCCACCTTTATCCAAAGTTATTTCCCGAGTCTGTCTCCCTCTTCTCAGGCCCACTGCCTCATTGTTGAGCTCTCTGCAGTCTGAGTCCTGCTTCCACATTGTCCGCCTCTTTAGAGCCTTTTTCTTTCCCTTACATCTCCATATGCTTGCTCAGCTTTCACCCCCAGCCCCCACAAACCTCTCTCCACCGGCTGCCCCTCCCATCTGGAAGCAGTCCTCCCCCACTTATATTAGCTATATTAAAAAATATCCTCATTCAGTCCACACTTCTGACCTAGTGCTGCATCGTGCTCTCTTCCACTGGAAGCTGCACATTTGCATTTTTTCACACCCACCCTGGCACAGATGGGGTCACCCTTCAATCCCCAATATTTTTAAAGAAAGGGAGGATTTCACTACAATTATTAATCTGATATCCATGGCTTTTCAGCTGAAAATTTGACTTTCTGTTGTCAAGGAGAAAAAGTATTGCTCAGGATTCTAGAAACCAAAGCCTCCTCTTTCCTTCTTTGTGCTGAAATGTCAAATGGAGTGTGAATTTTGATGAACATGGCTGAAAGGAAATAATGCACCAGGAAAAGAGGGAACCAGAAGCAGTTTGGGTTAGACTTTAACAAACGCATCTTCACCACTTAAAATTCTTGGGGGATTGTTAGTCTCATAGTACAAATAACTTTCTTTTCCAGAACATATTTAAGGGGTTACTTTTTTCCTTTCATTCTAGATATCTAAATGATGCATTGAGAATATGGCATGTTGTGAGATGTCCATTAAGGTGTTGTCTATTCATCTCCTAGAACAGCTGTTTAAATTTAGGTTCTGCTGGCCATCAGTTTACTTGCCTGCAAAATGGGGACATTGAATCTGATTATTTCAGAGGTCTAATTTATTCATACATCTGGGCATACTCATTCTGAGGCATGCTAGAAGGTAGAGTCAGGAACTCTCTCCTTTGAAGAGGAAACTGTCGAAATGAGATGAGAAGTATTTAACACTCCTTGTGTCTACCTGGAATTATCTTACTGTAACAAAGAGAAGGCAAGTTATTACTTAACACCCAAAATGACGATAGGTGTGTCTGCCTTCTAAAGGAAATGGGATAAAATGATCTCTCTGTACTGTTTCTTTCCTCTCCTGGAGATTGGTTGAGATGACAGAGTAAGGGAATCTCAAAATTTTTTCCAGTTCATTTGTGTTCTTTTGGGGGGAGTCTGGAAGTATCTGTCGCTTGGCGCTGTGCCCTAGTGAATCTTTGGGCATGCAGTAGCAGGGTCTGAGCTGGAGAGGTGGTGGCAAGCTAAGTGGTGCTGTGCTGAGTAAAGTGAAGGCAGGGTGTCCTCTCTGGGAGGCTGCAGGAGGAACCCCCAGGAAGATACTGAAGCACGGAAGTTTTAGACAGCCAGGTGGCCCACTAAAGTGGACACCTGTCACATCGGCACTTTAGGAAAGTCTACTCCATGCAAATGCCTTAAGTGAGAAGTTTTCAGTAAAAAGAAAACACCTGGAAACCTGAATAAGATCGTAGTTTGTGGGAAGATTGGACTCAAAACTGGAAGGGTTATTTGCAAACATGTTTAACATGAGTTTTGGCGACTTGGGATAGTGGGATCAAGATACATAAAGAACATGTCTTATATACCTAATTGTCTGGTTTCTAAAGAAAATTACCACCCATGGGGCACAACCTGAAAGTTGTAGGAACCCCCACATATGTGAAGAAGTTTGTGTTTTAAATGTGGCATAATCAACTGCAAGGGCTTCATGTTCCAGTTTGTAAACTATGAAGACTAATTTGATATAATCCACGGAATATAGCACATTACAAAGGGAGACATTTAAATGTCAAACTTTTGTCTATAATGTAGACTAATCCCATTTTACCATATTACTTTCTTCCAGCCATAATGTTGGAGTCATTATAAATGTTCTAATCTATCAGCATACCCTCATTTTTATTCCTTTTGAAACTTGGGAGCTGTTTCAGGTGAGAATCAATACTAGATGGGACTGTTAAATCACTGGATCCCATAGCTTTTGAATATAACACTTTTATTGAAAACATATTCACAATGCACAATGCATAGTACAGTACCCAGCACATAGTAATTGTGCAATAAGTATCAGGTATTGCCAATATTATTATTTTTACAGTTGTTATTGGAAACCAGGTATGATCCTTTTTATAACTATTATCTTATTAGAACCAAACAGCACTTAAAAGTGAATACTGTTATTCTGGTTTCATAAAAATGGAGTCTGAGGATAAAATAGCCCAAGTATTACTTACTTTCTTATATTTTAGTAAATAGAAAATGGAAGATTGACTATTTAAACCCCAAGCACATGTTCATTTCATGATATACATTTTTCAAAACTCTGGCTGCTTTTATTGTAGGTGACATGCTTATGGATGGTACGCAGAAAAACATGAAAAATAGTAAATAGGTTTAATTAATTTTAACATATCTATGAAAAATATTTATGACCACTATTAGAGATTTGGAGATATAGGAGTGATTATAAAAATAGTTGTAAAATATTTTTATCAGCATAAAAATGCATGTTAAACTTAAAAAGATGTATTCGTAATAACACAACTCTAGAAAAAGTCACAAAAGAGTTATATTTGAATGGCTGAAATTTCGATAATGCTGTAGTGAATCACACCTCCCAGACTTGTCAAACTTCTCTGTTCAGACACTCACTGAAGGCTTAGGGACTGGAACGATCCACCTACACACTCACACAAAACATTTTATCTTAAAATATCATGAAAATTTTTGTCTATTAAGTTGCTACTGTAAAGGAAATATAATTTTAAAAGCAAGAAGAGGTTCTTGTATGCGTTAACATGACCATTCTCTCTTTCCCTCACTAGCTACTTCTCCCAGTCTTTGCTAAGCTCCTGCCTCACTGTGATGGCTCTAGGCATCTGAGCAAGGTGGTTGTCTTAGGACTTGATCCACTCCAAAAGTTAAATTTTATTTAGGCCATCACTCTCTGGGAGGGACATCATGCCCAGTAGCATGGGTAAATACTTTCCCTGCCCTTATTTGTTTTCCTGCCTGTACGAGGCACCTAGAGATCCCGCACCTCCTGGTATTCACGGCCTTCCTTTTCATGTAGGCTGGACCTGGTGATTTGTTCTTATGGAGAGAATCTGACGAAAGTGATTGGATGTCACTTGCATGATTAAATTACAAAAGACATGTGACTTCCATCTTACCGGACTCTCTCCCCTTTGACTTCTCCATTCGTACTCTGATGAAGCAAGCTGCCATGTTGGAGAGGTCCACCTCACAAGCGATTAAGGCCAGCCTCTAGCCACAAGCCTTCAAGGAACTGAGGCCATCAGTCCAAAAGCCATGGTGAATGGTAGCATGCCAGCAATCCTAAGAGTGATCCTGGGGTGGATTCTTCTAGATACAATATGCATAGCCTGCACCTGGATTGCAGCCCATGGGAGACCCCGAAGGAAAAGGACCAGCTGAACCGTGCCAAAATTTCTGACCTACAGAAATGGTGAGAAAATAATTGTAGTTATTTCAAGCTACTGAGCTTGGGAGTAGCAATAGATAACTAACATACTGCCTTACTAAATTAGATTTTAAAAAGGTCACAGTGTGGACCTTCTCTGTACCCCTGGCTGTATTTTACTCACTTAGGGAGAATTTGTCATCAAATACATTTCAGTGACCTTTAACTCCCTGCAAGATAGTCCTCATCTCTAACCCCACCCCTAGTTATTTCTGGTAGATACCCAGGGTGTTTTTTCTCTCACATTTTCTTATGAATAAGTCCTGTTCATTACAGTGGGGTTTCTGTCTTTTCCTCCTATCTGTCCAAAGCCATCTGCTGCTGAGCTCTCTGCTACCTATAAAGCTGGGGGAAAATTTATCAGTCTTGCTTCCAACAGGGAACAATTCAGCTGCCCCACTCCAGGAATTTCTATCCTTTCTGGGGAATGATGTAGAGATTCTAGAGCCTTCTAACGTGTCAGAGCAATATGGGAAAGGCTCTGGAGTCCTTGGTAAGCTGAAACACTTCCAGTCCTGGGTAGAACAGGAAAGAAAGCCTATTTCCCCATTGTTCACTTTAAGCTCGTCTTCTTTTATTATGTGAGCATTTAAAGCTATAAATATTCTTCTTTAAATGTTTATTTATTTTTGAAGGAGAGAAAGACAGAGGGTCAGCAGGAGAGGGACAAAGAGACAGGAAGACACAAAATCAGAAGCAGGCTCTAGGCTCCGAGCTTGACAGCACAGAGCCGGATGTGGGGCGTGCACTCAGGAGCTGAGCCTGAGATCCTAACTTGAGCCGAAGTCAGACACTTTAACCAGCTGAGACATCCAGGCTCCCCAAAGCTATAAATATTCTTCTAAGACATATCAAAAGACATAAAATTTTTGAGGAGCATTTTTTCTCTTTTTAGCTTCAGTCTCTATGTGATTCAGTTTAGATAATTCTATTGCTATGTCTTCAAGTTCACTGTTTTCCCTCTGCTGTGTCTAATTTCAAGTTAAACCTATTTAGTGAATTTTAAATTTCAGATACGGTGTTGTTTTAGCTTTCGGAAATTACTGATTTTCATATACCTTTCATTTCCATTTCTCTCTCCATTATGTTCATGTTTTCTTTCAGATCCTTGACCATATTTGCAGTAGCTCTTTGAAAGTGCTTGTCTGTTAATTCCAACACCTCTATTTTTTTTCTGATTCTGTCTCCACTGACTGATTTTCTTCTGATTATGGGTATATTTTATTGCTTCTTTCACCCTAGTAGTTTTTTAATTCCTACTAGCTAATATAGAAATTAAACTGCTGAGTTTCTGGATTCTGTTGACTTCTTTTAAAGAATATTGGCATTTGTTTAGGCAGACAGTTAAAATTATTTGCAAATCAACTTGACACTTTAAAGCTTATTTTAAGCTTAAGCCTTGTTTATTAATTTAGACCTAGAGTAGCCTTTACTCGGAGGCATATCTACCCCTGCTATGAAAGAAGGACATTCTGGCATCTCTGCTGAATACTCCAACCAGGACTCCACCATCTCTGCTTGTTTGGAAATCAAATGTGTCCCAAACTTGTGTGATCTTTGGGAATTGTTTAGATTACAACCCTTTAGTAGCTGTTTTTTTCTAGTGGTTGTTCTTGCCCAGTCATATGAAGACCTTTTTATTTTTTTAATTAAAAAAATTTTTAATGTTTATTTTTGAGAGAGACAGAGCATGAGTGGGGGAAGGGCAGAGAAGGAGACACAGAATCCAAAGCAGGCTCCAGGTTCTGGGCTGTCAGCACAGAACCCAATGCAAGGCTCAAATCCACAAATCGTGAGAGCATGACCTGAGCTGAAGTCAGACACTCAACCAACTGAGACACCCAGGTGCCCCAAGACTCTTTAAAAGTTTTTGTCCACTAATTCCAACACCTCTGGTTTTTTTCTCACTGTCTCCACTGACTGATCTTCTTTTGATTGTGGGTATATTTTCTTGCGTCTTTCATCATTAATTGAGATCCTTCCCTTCAGAGTATGAAATGATTCTAAGGGTCTTATTCAAAATATAACTTTTAGGGAGATAGCTCTGATTTGGGGGATATATATGTTGCTTTTCACTTTCTAAGTGTGAACATGGTATCTGAAGGGAAATGGCCCTGTGGCTTTTGTGTCACATTTGGACAGCAGGATCTCTGTCCAAGTATAGTTTTGGTGCCAGAGTTTAAACTGCTCGGTGCTAGCACAGCATCATTCACATTTACCCAGTAGTTTAAAGCCTTATATTGCGGCATGGTTTAGAAGGATTAATTGCTCTTTTCCATTCACACTTCCATTAGTTTATACTTTTCTTCATCAGTGGAAAATTTCACAGAAAAAAAGTAAGCCTAACCATGTAAATGGATGGAAACTGACTTATAGAAAGATCCATGTATGGGCATCTAGGTGGCTCAGTTGATTAAGCATCTGACTCTTGGTTTTGGCTCAGGTTAAAACCTCACAGTTCTAGAGTTTGAGCCCTGTGTCAGGCTCTGTGCTGGTGCCTTGAAGTCTGGTTGGGATTCTCTGTCTCCCTCTCGCTCTGCCCCTCCCCTGCTCTCTCTCGCTATCTCTTTCTCAAAATAAATAAATAAACTTAAAAAAAAAAAGGAAAGATCCATGTAAAGGTAGACATGCAAATATGTTAGTATGCTTCAATCTGCTGAGCACAGCAGTCTAAGAGGTAGGGGTCAATAAACAACACTCCTCTTTTTCCACCCTAGTTCAAAAACATTGAGAGATGAAATAGGAGCCAGATATGTGGATTTAACAAAATAGCTAATATGTTATTGGGATGATATGGCCAAGTGGGAGGGCATGCTGGACTTACAAGTACTTTTGCTTCCCCCACTCCCAGTCCAGTCCTGGCCTCCCAGGGAAAAGGGAGTCCATAGGTGAGTCACCATTATGCAAATTTCTGCTTCACAAAATTAACACCTGCCTTCTTGCTACAAAGAGATGTATTGAAGATGTATGTTGATAAGAAGGACTGAACTCTTTTGAGCTAGCTGCCACCAATGGAAATGGTTATTACATCCAGTTTATACATGGAATAAGGAGAACAGATTGATTGTGTATAACCTTGAACAAATATAGTTATCAGAACAAGAAAGAAGGGATGAGTGCACAGAAACTGCCTCCAACCAAACAAGGTTTTTTGATTTTTCAAAAAGAACTCTTTAAAAAGAATCCCATCTTGTGTGAAGGATTTCTGGTTTTGTTTGTTTGGTTTAAGATTAGCAGCATACTTGGAATGTTCTCTTCATTTCTGTCTGCCATTGCACATAATTTTACTTCCCGTAAAGTCCTGTTCTAAACTCACCTACTTCCCAGATTAGTCTCACCTCCTCAAATTCTGAAGAGAGAATGTTGTGGAAGAAAGAAAAGGGCTCAGAGCCCCAGTGTGGCCACGGTAGTAACAAACTCTAAGTCCCAGTTTCTTCATCAAGATAGGGATAATAAAAACTTAGTCCTTTATTTGAAAAAGCTATAGCAAATGAGATAAGGCAAGAGAAGTATTTGTAAATGAGAAAAGACTATATAATTTTAGTTATTTTTATTATCCTTCCTTTGCTGTGTGGATTTTGCCTGGCCTTAATATAATATTCTGTTTGCACTATATTAATGTGTCTATTTGAAAATTACTTTCTAAGCCTTCCCAGCCCTTTCTGTGACTTATAAATTCTCCAAGGACAGGGCAATCTCTTCTGTTTCTCTTATATCCAGTGCTTCCTGCTTTCACATTGGTGCACTGTCAATTGATATCATCTTGAATGTAAAGTTCCCTGAGAAACAAGTGATGAAAAATGACTTTGGATGGTCCATAGACTATGACACCAGCAATATAGACCATATGTTTCTGTCAGAAGAATGAGAGAAGGAACCAGATGATGAGGTTGTAAACTAGAGCAGCCTTTACATAAAGCATGGAGCAAATGGTTATTAGCATTAGCAACAGACTCTTGGGGGTAAGAGGTAAGAGAGGTAAAAAAAAAATTACTGCCTTATGGATAAAAGTAGTGTTCTTTTATTAAATCAAAGGATGTAAAATTCATGGCTTAGCAAGTGGAGAGCTGAGGCCCCGTTGGGAACCCCCATATCTCTTCTCTATGAGGTTTATCTTTCTCTTGGACACTCCACTGGGAATCCATTGCCACTGGCTCTTCCCTAAGGACATTGTTCTCTCCCTTAAAAGCTGAGGCCCAAATGCAAACAAAACCCCTTTAGTACAGTTAAAAACAGTGGGAAATGTCACAAAGTTTCCTGAAAGCAATGAAAGACAAATGAAAAAAAATGCAAGAAATCTCAAACCAGTGCGTCTGACAAAGCATGGGTTCATAGTCCGTGAGAGAGGCCAGCTTGTTTCAAGGTTCACAGCTTGGTCCCGTGCTAAACAGACACTTTTACTTCTTCTGTCAAGAGCTGCTGCAACTTTAAAAGCATCTTACCCTGTTTTCCTGCTACCAAATATCTATCTAATGAAATATGGGGTTGCCATCGTGTCTGTCTTTGCTACTTGATCGCAAACCGTGGGATAAAAACTAAAGGAAAAGCTTCTGCCTCTCCACTCACCGCCAGGACCCTTTAACTTAGTTTTTGATTTCATGAGAGCAAACTTCTCCTCTAGCCGTTGCCATAGTTTGTGTTTGAGATTCCACACATTTTACAAATAAGAAATGGTTTTCTGTTTTGCATAAGGGTGTCTCATTTTTGCAATAAAACTTATAGCCATACCACATGAGTTATGCACATGAAAAATAAGGGCTCCTTTCTTATACTGGGAAATATTGATTCTTAGCTTTTGAAGATTTCTACATTAATTATCAGGAAAACCCATGGATTTGAGGGCTTGAGTACCCATGTCTTCAATTTCAATTCCTAAAGCCTCCACTAAGCTAATTACTAGTTATTGCTTGTTTGTTGCTCCACCTGGGACCTGCCCATGTGGCATTGCTGGTATATTAAGTGAGAAATAATTTGCTTTCTTTCCTGGAGTCTATCAGAGATTTTAATATATAAAAGTGAGTCCCTAATTGAAATTGCAATGTATCTAAAGACTGGAAGAAAAAAAAAAACTGAGTCCAAGAAAAGCTGTTGAGAAAACCTAGGGCATTTTCTCCCAATTATCACAATTTTCAAAATTATAATAATATCCCAACTGTGATATAGTCACCTTAATCAGGTTTCCCCAATTTTATCTGGAGTCGTGTGTGTGTGCGTACGTGCATGTGCACATTAGGTATGGTACACTTTTGCCATTTCTGAGGACTTGTGTATGCATCAACAGAGTCAAGATGTTGAAGTCTTGAAATAGCACAAGGATCTCTGGTACTATCCTTTTATGACCACATCTGTCTCCCTTTGTGTCCTTTCCTGCCCTTAAACCTGGCAGCCAGTTATCCGTTCCCCATTTCTAAAATCTTGTCATTGCCAGAATTTTATTATATGGAATCAAACAATCTATAACTTTTTGATACGGGCTTTTTTTCACTCAGCCTAATTTCCTAGAAATCCATGCAACCTGTTGCTTTCAATAATTCATTCCTTTTTATGGATGAGTAGTACTCCATTATATGTACATCCCACAGATTGCTTAAAGATTCACGTGTTGGAGAATATGGGCTAGTTCCAGTTCTTGGCTCTTTTAAATAAAGCTGTTATAAATATTTGTTTTGTGGGTTTTTAAGAGTATGAAAAGAAAGTTTTCACTTCTCTGGGACAGATGCCCAATAGTGCAATTGCAGAGTCATATGGTAATTTCACAGTTAGCTTTGTAAGAAACTGTCAGACTATTTTCCAGAACACCATTTTAAGTTCCCATCAGTAAAGTAAGAGTGATTCAGCTTCTCTGAATCCTCACCAGCATTTGGAACTGTCAATTTTTTTTTTAATTTAGCCATCTTGATAGGTGTGTGGTGATGTCTCATTGTGTCTTTGTGTTTCTGTGATGGCTAATGATGTTCAACATCTTTTCATGTGTTTATTTCCCATCTATATACCCTCTTCAGAGAAATGTCTGTTCGTGTATTTTTCTCATTTTCCAACTGGATGTGTACTTTTTACTTATTTGCTTATTTTCATTATTCAATATTGAGAGTTATTTATACATGTCAGGTACAAGTTCTTTGTAAGATATGTATTTTGCAAATGTTTTCTCCTAATCTGGAGCTTGTATTTTCATTCTGGTCACATGGGATTTCACAGAGCCAAAGTTTTAATTTCAATGAGGGCCAATTTATAAATTTTTTCTCTTACAGTTCCTGCTTTTGCGTCAAGTATAACAACATTTGATTAGATCTGTATTCCAAAGACTTGTATCCTATTTTTTCTTAAATTGTTGTCGTTTTATGTTTTACATGTAAGTCACATGATTCATTTTAATTAGTTTTTGTATAAGGTGTGAGGTGTAAGGTTTTAGTAGATGTTCTTCCCCCTCCCCCCCACCATCCATGGATATTCCATTGCTTTAGCAATGGAATCCTTCTTCCACTGAATTACTTTCACCTTAAAAAATAATTTTAGCATATTTCTGTGGGTCTCTTTCCTGGTTTGTTTTGTGTTCAATTGATCTATGTTTCTATTCCTCCACAAATACCATCCTGTCTTGAATACTATAGCTATACAATAAACCTTAAATTGGTTAGGGTGATTTCTATTCCTAATTATTCTTTTACAAGCTTGTTTCAGCAATTCTATGATTTGTACCTTAAAGCAAGTTTGCTTATGTCTACAAAAAGAACTTTCTGGTATTTTGATAAGAATCACATTAAACTTATAACTCATTTTTACCATGTAGAGACTTCTAATCCATGAGCATGGTGTATTCCTATATTTAAGTCCTCTTTATTTCTTTCATCAACATTTTATAATTTTATAATTTTATGCATATTTTAAGTGCATCCCTAAGTATTTAATTTTCTTTATAACAGTTATAATTGGTATTGTGTTTTTATTTTGTTCTTATGTATGTTGAACTTGTATCCTATGACCTAACTAAACTTATTTATTTGTTCTAAGCATTTTTGTACACTCTTTGGATTTTCTATGTAGACAGTCCTATCATCTGCAATAGAGATAGTTTTATTCTTTCCTTTCTGATCTGTATGCCTGGTTAGAACTTCCAGTTTTAGGTTGAATAAGATGGGTGAGAAAGGACGTTGCAACGAACTAACATGTTTTAAAAGTATCCTGAAAAACTGAGATATATTCAGAGGAATAGAACTTGTCTTGGTCCAGCTCATTGGAGGAGCCTGTATTGTTTAATATGTACAACCATAACAAATATTAAAGCCTATCTCCTAATATTTGCGAACTCAAATATTCACAATATCTCTTAATATTTGCGAACTAAGTTTGGGAGAGAAAAAGGTATAATAGTTTTATGTTGCCACATTACCCCAGCCTGGATTTGAAAAAGCCTGCAAAGGAGAAGATTTGGGCTTAGATGAAGAAAGAGTATTATAGTAGAAATACTCTCGGGCATCCATGAAGGATATCTCATGAAGCTTTAGTCCTCATTTCTAAAGGTATTCAGAGACAAGATCATCTTCTATAAAGAAGGACTATGTAGAAAATGCCTCTCCTTGAGTCCCAGCCTCCAAGGACCTGTGCCATTCTCCATCTGGAACACTAGGAGTTTCTGATACTTCTCCTTCCGAAAGCACATTCAGCAGGCTGCATTTTTCTTTTATGTGGTTACTGAATCATACTTTTTCATGCAGGCATGACTTTGGGCACATAAAAAGTTCTCAGTTCATAAAGCTAATTAAGAATGGATGGTCATGGTGATAATAACACAGGAATCACATGGCATGGGAAAACACAACCCTAAATACGCTTGATGTGTAATAAGTACAGCAAGTCAACCTCAGCCACTTTTTGAATAAGCCGCCTTTTTTCTCTTAATCACATGCCTGCTATTTTTCTCTATTCGGTCTCTGCATTTTCTTCCCAAAGCAACTCGGTGATCTTTTGCACTATACATAGAGGATACTGCCTTGGACTTCTATCTCATCCTTTTAATTGCCTGCCTTGTATGATTTGGGTATGGAATTAACCAAAGTGGAATAAAAAGGAGAAGAAACAGAACTGAAGTGTGAAGTCAGGACTAGGGTGAGCAAAGAGGGAACGCTGGGGTGCAAATGGAAGAAGGCCCCCTCTGGAGCTCATGCAGGTACAGTGCCAGCACGGGAGAGGGAGTGCTTCCCTAAATGCTGAGCCCCGGGCCCCTCGCTTGACTCACCCAGGTCCAGGCCACAGACCTCTGATTTATCCTTAAGTAGCAAAAGCAGACAGATAATCAGTTCAGCAATTCCCCATTACTGGTTGATAGGACATTTTATTTCTAGTTTTATCAAAATACATTGGACTTAAAGAAAAGGCTTAATCTGTAAAACATGAACATAGTGTTCATATAGCTTTATTTCTTCACAGTCATTCCTTATATTGTACTTTGTCTTCTTCTGTGACTTTGAATTTATGATATTAGATGCTATAAATTCATAATTTTTGTAGGTTAAAAAATTGAATGCAGACTATTTCATGGGCTTGGTTCAACTTTTTTCTAAATGGTGCAGTGGAAAGAACATGAGTGGGGGGGTTATATCTATCTTTAAATTTTAGGTATGCCATTTACCAGCTATGGTTGCTGGAAAATTATTCATCTTTTTGTTTTTTTCATCTTTAAAATGAAATCATAATTATCCCTTAGTATTATTTTGATTATTGAATGAGATAATTCTCTTCTACATTTGAATACTAAAGAAACTCCAGGGTCAAAGTCCAAAACAGTTCGAGTTGTACACGTATTAAGGCAAAAGTATGGTGAATATTCTGTGATAGTCAAGATTAGAGATTTCCAAGGTTGTCTGACTATCAGATTCTGACACAGTCTAACGTGCAGCCTGATTAACTGTATTTTTAATGAGCTCCACTGGTGATTGAGATTCCCCACCACATTTGAGAGGGTACGCTAGATAGCAATAGAGTTCCCTTCCGATTTTGTCTTAGAGTTGTTTATCAGACTCTGTCTTAAGCATTTTTTTCCTTTCTAATATACACTCATGATGCTTTTACTCTACATAATTCCTTCCCAGAGAAGGCCTCAGGCTAACTTGATGTATGCTTTCCTTGTGCCCTCAAGGGAAGCCTTTTGTTCTGGGATAGTTCTACATGAATCTGCCAGCTTTGCTGTGCATTTCTAGGAGAACAATTTTTTAATTAAAAAAAAGTCAAACGAGATTACTTAGTTTTCTTCTTTAAAAGGCATCGTTGTCAGTTTCCATTAAATTCTTTTTTTCTTTGCCTCTCTTTCTTTAAGATATTTGAGTTCAGCAACATCCTCTGTGTCAACTTCTGGATAAAAAAGATGTTTCTTGGACTGCTTCTTTTGTCCGTGACTGCCATGGTAAAACAATCCATGCCAATAGCTCAGCCTGCTGGGCTGCCACTGATAAGACCCCCCTCTCCGTGGTCTGGCATCTTGTTCAGATACTATAGCAAAAACTGTATTACTCTCTGGGGAGCAACTTGAGTGTCATGTTGGTGGCTCACAGCCAGCATTCTGCCCTGTGGAAGGGGGATCCTTGGGCACAATCCAGAATGTGCTTAGTATAGTATGGTCCAGAGGATCCTTCCCCTGTATAGTTAAAACCTACATTTTTGACCTTCAATTCTGACAGCCTGGATTTTATTCTGGCAGATATATCCATCTGGATTAAATCTAGCTCACTCTAGAAAAAGAAGCTTTCAAGGACATTGTTGGTGCTTTAAAACTGAACGTTAAAGATGAACTGGAGCTTCTACTTGGGCTATAGCAGAAATATAACTTTTGTATAATTGAGGCTATTACATTATTCCTATAATGTTGTCATTCAAACAATAGACACTCAGCCACAGGGACATAGTGGAGCCTTCAAAATCCTTTTAACATCCATCCCATTGGGAATCCTTTGCTAAGAGCACTTGATAGATTGTCATCAAAGCCTGTGATGGAAAACTTTGATTGATTAGAAGCTCACTGCCTTATAAGGCAACCCCTGGAGCTTTGAAGTTCTCTGATTTTTACAAAGTATTTCTAAATATTAAACAACCTCTCTAATGTCCAACTGTTCATTTTATTTATTCCCGGGAAAGGAACAGAGAAAAAATTTGTTTTTTCTTCTTCATGGAAGCTCTTCAAATATTTGGTAACAGTTATATGTGCTGGTGTCTCCCTTTCTCCAATTAAAACAATCCCAATTCTCTATCTCTTATATATCATAGCATTAAAACGCATGTAATTCTGGTCACTGTCTCTATAATTTATATGACTCTTTCAAGTACTCCAAGACATGAGTATGGACTGATCAGGACTGATTACAGTGGGGTTATAATCTTTCTTATATTAGATACAATATTAATACAGCCTCTTATCACATTAGTATTTTGATAACCATATTACTCTTTTGAATCATAATACATTTTCAGTCAACTTAAACCCCCTATAGTTTTTATGTTTTAGTTTTTCACATAAACTGATATTAATTCACGAATTTAAAAAATATGAAGGAAAAAGAAATGAAACTGTATTATTCTTTACTCCCAGCTTTGTTACTACTTTATTTTGTAATCTTAGGCAAGTGTCTGATTCTGTTTCTTCACCTGTAAAATGGAAATTTAGGATTAAATGATTTCTAGTTCTAATATTACATTATCCTAAGAAATTCTGGTTTTCTCAGATAATTTTTTTTTACCTAAAATGTAAGACTTGTCATTTTTCTTGAATTTTCAGTATTGCAGTAGTGTTTACATTTATTATCATTTCTGTTGACATTTATGTTTTAAAATGTGACTCCATAGCTACACATGTAGGGAATTCATTTATTCTGTGAGAGGTTCCTAAGTGTGGAAGGGAATAAAATATCTTTGGCTCCAACATGGAGTAAAGAGAAAACACCTGTGTTAGGTAGGGTTGAATCATGGAAGCGTGTAAATATTCTGAGAGCATGAAACAAAGGATACAGATGGACATGGTTGTGGGTATTTGTGAAGATGTTTATGGAAGCCTATTTTATGGGAGGCCTGTGCATCTGGTTATGGCCCTATCATCTCTGTGTTTTAGTAGGACCAGACGGAAAACAAAAGCTAAACATGAGGTCAGGAGGAATGAGGGAAGACTAGAATTTGTGAAGATGAATAGGAACCCATGTAGTCAAACTGGAATCCACATCTGTGTCTCATCACTTCTAGCCTTGACAATTCAGATGACCAACAGAAGGAACTGGAACCCTCTCCAAGGAGCTATATCTGCAACTGGCCTTGCCCTTGGAGAGACTGAGGAGAAGACATGATGTTAGCTAAAATAACTCCAGGCCCAGCCTCTACCCCACACCAAGAAAAAGAACACACATATTTGCAACAAATGGGCAGATGTTATAGTGGTGACTGGGCACTTCCTTGTGGTCAGTCCTAACCTTGAAACATACAAGGAAGAGAATTCTGAGAAATGTGTTTCCAGATTAGCCACGTTAACCTGGAAAAAAATGCAGCAACAGTACCATTTTCTTACTACTTTCAATAGTGTTTGAAGATCTAGAAAAAAATACACATGGGCAACTCATAAAACATATGGAAACCCAAAGTACTGGCATCAGATGCTTTGATTACATAATGAAATGTAATCACATAGTAACTGAAAAGTATAGAATAATATTTTCAATGTCAAGGCACATAAGGAAATAAGGTCTCTGTTCAGTATAATAAAATGCAAAATACATCAATAAATATAAAGAACTGTATTTTAGGATAAGTGTGACCCATGCACTCCGCACATTTGAAGTGTGTGTGTCTGTGTGTAGATAAGTATGGGGATTTGGTTGTCTGATGACCTTATCCTGTGTCAGGAATTAACTTCATGGAAGGAAGGGTCCTAGCAGTCTTCCTTCTTCTGAAGTTTCTCTGTTTATCCTTCCCTTCTTTCTCCAAGTGATTCTCTTTTCCCATTTCCAACCTTAACTTGAAGACTTCCCCACTAGTGTTTATCCCATCAAAACTCTTGATTCATAGTTCACAATTTATTTGGTAAATGACATTATTTTAATTTGTATTCAATATGGTTTTTTTAATGATAGAAACAAGTGTTTGGTCTGCTATGGTCTGTCATTGTGGTTTCAAACAAAGAGGTGTACAATTGCAAGGCACCTTCATCCTGAATAGAAATAATTACATGTAATGTTAAAAACACTAGTATTTTGAATACTCAAAGAGCATTTTGTGGTTTATGAATGGCTCTAAATGCTTTTGATTATGTCTCTAAAAACACAGAAGCTCAAGGTGTTCTGTTTCACTAAAGGTCAAGGTGGGATTTAAAATGGTTTCTTCTAAATTTGATATGTTTCTCAGGCTTAGTTATTCTTCAGTTGCCTTCAAACAGCCCAATCAGCCAAAACAAAAGAACTCTTTTAAGCTCCACAAAATAATCTGGGGATAACGTGGAAGGAAGAGTGGTTAATGACTTTTTATTTGGTCTACTAGTGGCAAAGCACATCTTTTCACTTCTAAGAAACTTATGTTTGTGTTAGGTGTGTACCCCAAAATCTTCCTTTGTTGCTTTATCATCTGTGGTTTATTGCTAAGTTTTTCCATGACTGATTACACCACAAGTCACTCTCAGAATCACTAATTGTGATTAGTCCTAGTGATACCAAGACACCCCAGAACTTTCTGTTTATGCCAGGGCAAGATATTGAGCAAGCAAATTGCTTGTACTACGGCTATGATAGATAAGGATGATTAACATGGGGTTAAACAGTTTAGGAGGCTCTGAAGAGAAAGTTGGGGTTGGAAATGGTGGTAAATGAGATTTCGATGCTGGTGACCTTTTTGAGGCTCCAGGGAGGGACTCTTTGAGCACACTTATGTAAATGTCTGGAAATGTTGGCATTTGCCTATGCAATATCTACATAGAGTGGTAGTAGCCTTGTGCTTTGCAACACTTACCAAAACAACAACAACAAAATCAAGTCATTTCTGACAGCCAAATGTATTATAAAGCATTTCTATTTTCTTTTAAACCTCCATACCCTGAATAAACATTTAGGAGGAGAAAAAAACTGTCTCTACCCAATTAAGACCACTTAAATTTCTCCTATTAATTAAACATTAAAGTTTCCCTATAGTACAGCTAATTAATCCTTAAAATATGAAAATCACCATGAAGAAGACAGTTTATAGTAATAATTTACATAAATTCAAGCTTATGCTGTGGTGATCAAGATAAGAGATACATGAAAATTAAATACCAGTGAGAGGAGAGCGAGAATGTGTATTTTCATACACCCTAGCACAAAATGATGAACAATCTACTGATTTTTTTTCTTTTAACTATTAAAATCCTTAACTTGTATGTGTCAACTTATCAATTTAAATGTAAAATTCAGTAGTTCTATAAATATAACGTTTGAATTCTTCTTGAAGGAAATTATATTTGATATGAAGTCAAGCTCTATAGATTTTCAAAATGTTAAACACTTTACTAAGAATAATCATACATTAACTTAATTTTCACAAAGTTCCCTTACTGTTTGTCAAATAACAAGGGAAAGAAGTTTAGGAACCACTCAGTCTCCACTTAGTGGCTTTCTTCATTAATGCCTGAGCCCAAAACTTGGAATGAGTGCTGAGGTAGGTTGCCAAGGTTCTGTCCATTGAGGGCCTTTTAGGACAGACAAATCACACTTTAAGTCTTTTCCTATTTTAAATACTGGTATTGTATAACGATGATCAGCATAACACACATTTTGTGGGTAGTATTCAAAGGGCAAATATTTTACAAAGATTGAATGGAAGATGAAGATTAATTATATCCACTAGCCTTGGGGATAGAGCCACTAGTTTCCAGGACAATACTCTCCTCGTTCACCCGTCAGCAGCACAGGTTCTTGAAAGCTGGTGATGGGACTGCTGCTCTGAGCTAACCACCTGAGAGATAATTTCTGGCTCTTGCATCTAACTGTAGATTTGAGGCAATGGTATGGCAGAATGTTAATCTGAAATCTCAGAGCTTAAAACCTAATTGTAGAAAACAGCACTGATGAAGTTAGAATAGAAAGCAACATACATTGTATCTCACCTTCAAATTTACCCCAGCCAGCAAGGACTTATGATATTGTATTCAGGATGGGGTGAAGATGTCCAAAAAGAGAAAACACCTGTGCCTGAAGATTTCCCATGAATTTTTAGCCACAGGTTAGGTGTTTGTACCATTTTGAGATATTACCTGCCAGCCTGTGGCCCAGACCAAGAGTGGAATTAGTCCCTATTGTTTATATATAATTGTTTCATGAGAAATATAGACCTGTTTTGCCTTTAATACAGGCTCAGGGAAAATGCTGAGTCCATCCCTTCCCTGTTCCAAAGTGTGCTTATAATGAGATTGTAGGGGCTAACGAGGCAGGCAAGAAAGGAAACTGAGAGGGAAGAGCAAAAGTGATAGTTGGGCTCAAAAAATCTGGGTGAAGGAGTCTTAAGTCTGATATGGTGAAAGCAACTAGGACAAAAAAGGTGGAGATGTAAAAAGTGAGGACTGGGAATCATGTGGGTAGAGTTTAAGTCTAGTCTGTCCTTTGGTCTGGAACAATGAAGGCATAAAAAGAAACAAAAGTAGACACAATAACAGAATGTGAATAGGTCTAAGAGGCATTCATTGAGGCTTAAAGAGGCAAATTTAGGATAAGAACCATGCTGTGCCAACCCAAGGCATTTGTCCTGTCTCGTAAATAGAAAGCCTCTGGGAGAAAAAAAAAAAACAAAAACCAGATACCGTATGTTTGCACTCATAGGTCTAACAGGAGAAACCTAATGGAGAACCATGGGGAGGGGAAGGGGGAAAGAGAGTTGGAGAGAGAGAGGGATGTAAAACCTGAGAGACTACTGAATACTGAAGACTAACTAACGGAGGGTTGGAGGGGGAGGCGGATGGGGAGAAAAGTTGGTGGTAACAGAGGAGGGCACTTGTGGGGAAGAGCACTGGGTGTTATATGGAAACCAATTTGACAATAAACTATTAAAAATAGGTAGAATAATAATAGATTCAGAGGACGCTATCATTGCTAATAATGCTACCTTACATCTGTATAATTCTTAATGTCTTTCAAAGTATTTTTATGTAAATTAGCTCATATGATTTTATGACCCCTGTGAGATATGTAGAGCAGGTATCATTTTATTGACCTCATAGGTAAGGAAATTGAATTAAGTTTTAGGAATCCTAATTGTCATTACCCCAGACTGCAAACATGTGAACTGGCACTCAGACCCTAGTTTTGTGATTAGGAATCCAGACCCAGTATTGGTAAATATATAAACACACACACACACACATACTAAAGTTTTGGGAAAGCTTAATACATTTGATGATATATTTAGATTTTCAAAAATATTATAGAGGATAGTTATGTTTGGGTATTTGGTCTAGAGAAAATTTGGGTCTAACAGTGTGATTTTGGGTTTTCCCACAAAGAGGTTGAAAGAGAAATAGAAGGTTACATAGGTCAACCTAGGAAACCAGTGAAAGAAGATTATAGTCAAGCAGGAAAGCACAAATGGTTGGAGAAGTTACCTTTTGTCTTGGGCTCTCAATCATTTGGAACCACATCCCAAGTTTGGGTCCTTCAAAGTCCCTGAACTCTTAGAAATGGAAATCTCAGAATTGAATAAGCTTGTTCCAAGAAATAAAGCGTTAGGGTATCTATAGGACTTTTGAACACAATTCTGAACTGTGACTCTCTGACTGTTTCCAACTGTGGCCAAAGGCAATGTAAGCTACTAGGTGAATATGGAAGGCTTACACTTAAGATATAGTTTTAATGTTTACTGCATGTCACTTAATCATATTAATATATGGACAAGGAAGCTTGTCCATATAAAGGCAGTGGAACCTTCTGCTCCATGGTGCATTTGGAAAATAAAATGATTCCATGTAAATGTATTTTGCGAGCATCGATTGTTAGAAATATCACCCTAATTGAGAAAAGACCCCATTGAAGCATTTCTCTTTAAAGACATCTGAAGTCATTCTTGCAGTTTCTAGAACTGTATCACATTGAGGCAAGGACAGAAACTTTAGAAAACTTCTGTGTATAACGCTATCAGCTCTTTATTTTTCCCTTTTCTGTAGGCCCGCTGGATGGATTTTCTGGGCTGGACAAGATGACAGCCACTCGTGAGGTAGCAGCAGCAGCTGCTCCTGCAGCTGCAGAAAGTTGCTGACACAAGACTCAGTTGGGAAAGCACTGACTGGAATGCAGTAATTTGGTGGAGAAAGGCAAAGAGAAGGCTGAGGAGCGCGCAGTGAAGAATGACTCAGAGACTTTTCCCTACCCAGAACTTTATTCTGCTGGAGTTCTCTTCAGCATTTTTGTCATTGTAAATTGGAGGCTTGGAATCAGCAAGAGACAGAAAAGAATCCCTGATGAACCTCCAGATGGAGGCGCTTTGTTTTTAAAAGAGTAGACATAGAAAGAGAGGTATACCAGCATACCGAAAAGAGGCAAAAAGAATGGATGGGCTTCTGTAGACAAAAGAGGTTGTTATGTGACTGCGGAGGGAGCAGCACCACTCGGTAGCCCTCTGGGTGATCTAAGAAATGCTTAAAAAAAGAAAGAATAAAAAAGCAAAGAGACATAAGGAAACTTTGGAGGTAATGGATGTCTTTATTGTGATAGATATTTTTACCTTGATTGTGATGATGGTATTATGAATGCATGCTTCTTGTGTCCAAATTCATCAAACTGTATATGTTAAATATCACAGTTCTATTACACATCAATTATACCCCCATAAAGCCAAGAAAGAAAGAGAGAAGGAAAGAAAATACTTTTGTTTTACCTTGTTCACATCCTTTGAGCAAGGGGCTAGAACATAGACTTAAACACTACAAAATAAAAGAAAACTGACTTCAGGGCTCTGTCGGTTGAGCATTTGACTCTTGGTTTCCACTCAGGTCATGATCTCATGATTCCTGGGGTCGAGTCCCTCATCTGGCTCTGTGCTGACAGCGTAGAACCTGTTGGGATTATGTCTTCCCTTCTCTCCGCCCCTCTTGTGCGTGTGTTCTCTCTCACTCAATTTAAGAACATATTTAAAGAATCCCTTCTTGTTCCTGGCCCCTGGATAATAATAATGATTTGTTCCTATCACTACAGTTTGCCTCTTTAAAGAATTTCAAATAAAAAGTAGAACACAACTTACAGTCTTTTATTTTGAGATTTATCCATCATGTTTTCTGTTACTGTGTTTGTTTCTTATTGCTGAATAATAGTTTTTGTATGGATATACCACATTCTCCCTTCCCCAGATGATGGACATCTGTATTGTTTCCACTTTCTGGGTATTATGGGTAAAGCTCCTCTGAACACTCATTTAGTAGTGATTTGTGTTTTAATTTCTCTTGGGTTAGTATTTAGAAATAGGATTGTTACATCTTATGGAAGTGTACATTTTTGAAATTACAGTTGGTTTTCAAAGTGGATATACTCTCTTGGATTCCCATCAGCAAGGCATGCGTGCACAAGTTCAATTTCTTGACAACATTTGGAATTAATCCTTCTGATTTGAGCTTTTACAGTAGCTACACAGTTGTCTCTCATTATGGCTGTATTTGTATCTACTCAATGAGGAATAATAAGGAGAATTAACATCCATATATCCTATTTGACAAAGTACCTGTTAAAACATTTGGCCCATTCTTTATTTGACTTTGTGTTGCTGTGATTGAGTTATAAGATACTTTATATATTCTAGACATAAACATTTAATCAAATATAACTTTTGCAAATATTTTTCCCAGAATGTGTTTTACTTTTTTATTTTCTTATCAGTATCTTTTGAAAAACAGAAGCTATTAAACTTAATGAAGTATAATTTACTTTAATTTCATCATTCATCTTTGTTCTGTCCTATCTAGGAAATCTTTGCCTATCCCAAAGTCACAAAGATTTTCTCCAATATTTTCTTCTATACATTTTATATTTTTTAGCTTTCACATTTAGGTCTATGATTAACTTCAAAATGCCTTCTGTGTATGGTGTGAGGTAAGGTACAAGGTTTATGAAATTATTTGGCATATAGATATTTTATCACTGCGGCATCACTTATTGAAAAGACCAAACTCTTCACAATGAAACATCTTGACATGTTTGCTGAAAATCAACTGATCATATATGTGTATCTTTTTCTGGACTCTTTTCTCTACCGTATACCTATATGTCTATATGTATGCAAACACTGCCTTGATCACTGTGCTTTCTATTAATCTTGATATCAGTAATATATATTCTCCAATTTTGTTCTTCTCAAAATAATTTTGATTACTCTAGGTCCTATGCATTTCCCCACAAATTTTAAAATCAGCCAGTGTATTTAACAGACCTACTGAAATTTTGTTTGAGATTGTTTTGCATCTATTGATAAGTTTGGGGGAAATTGACAATATCATATTATTGAATCCATGAATATGACATATCTCTCTCATTGGTTAGATCCTCTTTAATTTTTTAATTATTTGTGGATTTAAGCAAATAGATCTTGCACATATCTTGTTAATTTTAGCACCAAATATATCATATTTTTGATGCTATTGTGAAGGAAGTGAAAATTTTATATCAATTTATAATTGTTATTAGTGTATAGAAATTTAATTGATTTTAGTAGATTGACATTACACATGCAAATTTCATGTATTAATTTATTAATTTCTATACATTTCTGAGGACTTTGGGGAAAGGCTGTCTACATTTGTCTGGACTTAGATATTTTTACTTCTTTCTTTCCAAACTCCACATTATCTAGTTTTATTTCTTGCCTTTTAACACTGGGTTGGACCTGCAATACAATGTTGGATACAAGTTGCTTTGTTACTAATCATAGGGGGAAAATATTCAACTTTTACATTAAGAATGGTGTTAGCTGTAGGTGTTTTATTTTTATTATTTTTAATGTTTTATTTATTTTTGAAAGAGAGAGAGAGAGAGCACATATGGAGGGACAGAGAGAGAGAGAGGGAGACACAGGATCCAAAGCTTTCAGCTCAGAGCCCAACACAGGGCTCAAACTCACAAACCATGAGATCATGCCCTGAGCCAAAGTCAGCTTAACCAACTGAGCCACCCAGATGCCCCAGTGGTAGGTGTTTTATGGCTATTCTTTATAGAATTGCTGTTCCTAATATGCTGAGAGTATTGTTTTCTGCAGAGATTTTCATGAATAGTTACACATAAACTGAGATTATCGTAACAATTGAATTATCATGTAACTTTTCTCTTTTATTCTTTAATATTAAGAACACACTTTTGTATTTTAATTTTTTTAGTAAGCAACCTGGCATACACAACATAGACTCCACTTGGTCATGGTGTATTATCCTTTTTTTTTTATATTGCTAAATTTGATTTGCTAAAGATAGAATTTCCTATCTTTGATCATGAAGGATATTAGTTTATAGGTTTTTTTGTAACTTTGCTTTATTGTTTTTGGTATCAGGATAATGCTAAACTCTTAAATGAGTTGGGAAGTAATCTATTTTCTAGAAGCATTTGTATAGAATTGGTATTATGTCTACCTTCAAAGTTTTGTAAAATCATCAGCAAAGCCATCTGAGTTTGGAGTTTTCATTGTGGCAAGGTTTTGAACTAGAAATTAAGTTTCTTTCAATATCATTGGACTACTCAGGTTATTCTTTTAAAAATTTTTATTTAAACTAAACAAAAACCAGTTCATCCTCCCACTTCCCTACTCCATGCCTTTGCAACTGCCTACTTATTCTCTATATCTATGAGCCTGTTTTTATTTTTTGTTTTGTTTTGTTTTTTAGATTCCATGTATAAGAGATTATATGGTATGGGTCTTTTTATGACTTATTTCATTTAGCATAATGCCCTCAGGTTTCATCCATTTTGTCACAGATGGCAAGATTTTATTATTTTTAATGGCTGAATAATATTCCACTGTGTGTGTGTGTGTGTGTGTGTGTGTGTGTGTGTGTGTGTGTGTGTCTGTCTGTCTGTCTGTGTCATAATTTTATCATGCATTCATTCACTTTTTGGACCTTCAGTTGTGTCCATGTCTTGGCTACTGTAAATAATGCTTCAATGAACATGGGGGTGCATATATCTTTTCAAGTTAATGTTTTTATTTTCTTTAGATAAAATCCAGAAGTAGAATTCCTGGGTTATACGACATTTCTATTTTTAGAGGGAAGTCAATACTGTTTTATATACTAGCTATACCAGTTACATTCCCATCAACACTACACAAGTTTTCTCTTTTCTCCACATTCTCACCAACACTTGTTACTTTTTGTCCTTTTGAGAATAGCCATTCTAACAGATGTGAAGTGATATCTCATTTAATTTGCATTACCCTAATGATTAATGATGTTGAGCATCTTTTCATGTACTTGTTGGCCAACTGTATTTCTTTGGGAAAATGTTTATTTAGATTCTTCTGAATTTTTTTAAATTTTTTAAATGTTTTTTTATTTATTTTCGAGAGACAGAGAGTGCAAGCAGGGGAGGGTCAGAGAGAGAGGGAGGCACAGAATCTGAAACAGGCTCCAGGCTCTGAGCTAGCTGTCAGCACAGAGTCTGAAGCGGGGCTCAAACCCATGAATCGTGAGATCATGACCTGAGCCGAAGCCGATTGCTTAGCCGACTGAGCCACCCAGGCACCACGATTCTTCTGAATTTTTAATAAGATTCATTGGGTATGTTTTTTTTTTTTTTTTGCTTTTGACTTGTATGAGTTCCTTAGTTTGTATATTACCCTTATAAAATATATGGTTTATAAATATTTTCTCCATTCAGTAGGTTGTCTTTTTATTTTGTTGTTTCCTATGCTGTACAAAGACTTTTGATTTTATATAGTTCCATTTGTTTATTTTTGCTTTCATTGCACTTACTTTTGGTGTCAGACTAAAAATATCATTGCCAAGACTTATGTCAGGGAGCTTACTGCCTATGTTTTCTTCCAAGAATTTTATGGTTTCAGGTGTTACATCAAGTCTTTAATCCATTTTGAGTTAGTTTTTGTGTATGCTTTAAGAGAGTGGTCCAGTTTCATCCTTTTGCATGTGGTTGTCCATTTTTCTCTTTGCTATTTATTCGAGAGACTATCCTTTCCCTATTGTATGATCTTGGCTCCTCTGACATGAATTCATTGACCATATATGTATGTGTGGGTTTATTTTGGGATCTTTGTTCTATTCCATTTATCTATGTGTCTGTTTTTATGCCAATACCATACTCTTTTAATTACTGTAACTTGGTGGTATAATTTGAAACTTTCAGCTTTGTTCTTTCTCAAGATTGCTTTGGCTATTTAACAGTCTTCTGTCATTTCATACACATTTTAGGACTGTCTGTTCTATATCTGTGAAAAATGCCTTTGGAATTTTGATGGAGGTTGCACTGAATCTGTATGTTGCTTTGAGTAGTGTGGGCACTTTAACAATCTAAATTCTTATAATCCATGAGACTGGAGTGTCTTTCCATCTATTTATATTTTCTATAATTTCTTTCAGTTTTTAACATATGGGCATATACAATTCTTTCACCTCCTTGGTTACATTTATTTCTGGGTATTTTATTCTTCTTGATGCAATTGTAAGTGAGAGTCTCTTAAATTATTAATAATTCTTAATTTCCTTTTACAGTGGTTTATTATTACTGTAACAGAAACACAACAGATTTTGGAGTATTGATTTTGTATCCTTCAACTTTACTGAATATGTTTATTAGTAATAACAGGTTTTTTGATGGAGTCTTTAGGGTTTTCTGTATATAATATAATGTCAACTGAAAATAGTGACAGTTTTACTTTGTCCTTTCCAGTTTGGATGCTTTTTATTTATTTTTCTCGCTGAATTGTTCTGTCTAGAACTCACAGTACTATGTTGAATCAAACTGGTGAGGGTGACTTTCCTTGTCTTGTTCCTAATCTTAGAGGAAAAGCTTACATACAGCTTGTCACCAGAAAGTGATGTTAGCTGTGGGATTGTAATATATGGTGCTTGTTGTGTTGAGGTAAGTTCCTTCTATATGGGCTTTGTGAGAATTTTTTTTATCATAATTGCATATTTAATTTGTCAAACGCTTTCTGTTAAGATGATCATATACCTCATTTTGTTAATGTAGTGTATCACATTGATTTATTGATAGATGCTGAACCATCCTTACATCTGCCAAATAAGTCCCACTTGATCATGGTGTACGATCCTCTTCATGTATCATTAATTTGGTTTCCCAATATTTTGTTGAAGATTGTTGCACTATATTCATCAGTGATACTGACATGTGATTTTCTTTTCTTGTAGCATCCTTGTCTGGCATCTGGGTAATGGTTGCCCTTAAAATCAGTTTGAAAAAGTCTTCTTTTCTACTATTTTTTAAAAGGGTTTGAGAGGATTTGCATTTGTTCTTCTTTGAATGTTTGGTAGAATTTACCAGTGAAGCCGATCCTAGACTTTTGTTTATTGGGAGGTTTTTGATTGCTAATTAAATCTCTTTACTAATAAACAATCTGTTCAGATTTTCAATTTCGATGATTCAGTCTTGGTAGTTTCTATGATTTTCTCTATTTTTCCATTTTATTAATTTCTGCCATCATCTGTAGGATTTTCTTTTTTATGCTTTCTTTATATTTACATTGCTTCTCCTAATTTTGGATATAAAAGCCTAGATCACTCATTTGACCACTCTTATTTTTCCATTTCAAATCTTTAATCCTGAAAGTTTCATGATAAGCACTGTTGTAGCAGCATCACACACATTTTTATAAGGTACACTTTCATTTTTTCAGATACAGATATTTTCTGACTTCCCTTTGATAGCTTCTTTTTTCTTATGTCATTAGAGACATGTTATTTAATACCTGAATATTTGGGAATTTTCCAGATCTTCTTGTTTTGAATTTCTAATTTAGTTTCATTCTTGAAAAAGAATTCATTTCAAATTATTTCAATTCTGTTAGGTATATTAAGACTTGTTTTATAACCAGAATTTATGTTAGTGAATTTTCCACGTGTACTTGAAAAATAGTGTATTCTGCTGCTGTGACTATAATGTTCTTTAAATGTTAAATAAACTGGTTGATAGCAGTGTTCAAACATTCTATATATTTATTATTTTTATCTACTTTTTCTATTAAATATTGAGAGAACAATGTTGAAATTCCAACTATAATTGTGAATTTGTTTCATTCTCCTTTCACTTTTATAATGTATGCGTTTCTTTTCTTTGGGTATTTTGAAGCTCTATTATTAGGCATATACAATGAATTATGGTGGTTTTTTGATGAATTGGTCCTTTTATCATTATAAAATATTCCTCTTTATCTCTGGCAATATCTATTGTTTTTAATTTACTTTGTCTAATATTAATACATCATTTCAGCTTTATTATATCTTAATTTAGGTTTATGTGGTAAAATTTACCCATAATAAAATTTAACCTTTAATGTACAGTTTTATAAGTTTTGAAAAATGAGACATTTGTATAACCAGCAGCATATAATCAAGATAAATATTTCCATCATCACAAAAAATTCCTTCAGGCTCCTTTGAAGTGAGTCCCCTCCCTCTATCTTTTGCCCCTGCAGACCATTCATCTACCTTGTATTTCTACAGATTTGCATTTTCCAGAGTATAATATAAATGGAATTAAACAGTAAGTAGTCATTTGTGCTGATAATATTAGTAATGTGCTCCTTTTCATTGCTGAGTGATATTCCATCACATTGATGTGCTGTTGTTTTTCCATTCTCTAGTTGATGGATGCTTGGATTTTTCCAATCTAGAGCTATTTAAAATGAGGTATAAAAGTATTCACGTACAGGTCTTTTGGTACACATTTTCATAAAGTCCTGGGCTCTAGAATGTAAAAAACAGGAATCTTCACAAAGCTCACAAGAATAACAGACTGAGATGGCCAGAGACTTGGAACATGCTGTAAGTAATCTGGAGACATCTCCAGTGAATCAGAACCTAGAGTAAGTTCTACTTTCTCTGAACACAATCCAATAGTGGCCAATTTCACTTAAAAAATAGTTTAATAAAACCATGTAGGGCAGCTACTAGGATTTTGGGAAGGCTAAATAAAGAGGTACCAGATGAGTTTCTGGGAATAATAATAAACAAAACCAATTGAAGAATGGACATTAGTATAAAAATGCTGAGTTCTGTTACCTCATGACACTCTTAGGACATTACTGCCATAATAACATCAATGTCACTTTTATTCCAAGAACTAAACATTACAAATATTGCCAAATTCAAAGTCAGATATCTCTGCCACATTTGCAAGCAAAATAAATTCTCCTTGACCCACCCCCTATCACCAAGCACTTGCTTTCTCCAGCTGTTCACTTTGGTCTTAAGGTTGAGCCTGGTGAGTGACACCCAGACCACCTGCCTGTGCTGGAGCTTCAGAGAAAGCAGGTGAGGTAAGTTCTCCAGGTCCTGTTTTGAAGAATAGCTTGGAATAGTAGACACTCTTCAAATGTATTGATATTTTACAAAATATTCTGATCAGCCTGAAATTATAGCAAATATCTATTGTATTCTCTTTGATATTTCTTGTTTAAATGATATGGGTTCAAGGTAGGGTTCACAGTAATAGTGAAAGGGATTTTTAAAAAGGACAGAAGACAGTAATCACAAGTCTGGTTCTAACAAATTTGGAGTAATGGGCAACAAAGGACGTAAACCAGAGGAAAACATACCATAACCCCTTTGAAGATAGAAACTGGTATTTGTTTTGTCTTTTGTTTGCCTTTTTTACCATGATCTTCTTAAGCTACATAAACTAAGTACTTGACGCATTATAGGTATTCATTTGACATATGGAAAGAAAAATGCAACTACGTGGAATTTCCTTTTAGTTCCACAATTTCCAATGGTGAAAATAAGTGCTAGTGGAAAAGAGTTTATGTTATTAAAAAAAAGAGCTCCTACTTTGAAAAATGAATTTTATACTTTCTATTTAACATTTTTTCTCAGTTAAATGATATGTAAAATGCTTTGATTTAAAACTGTGATTTACACATAACTCTTCCAGATATAGTTATTCCTTCCATAATATATACTTTATCTTATTACTGCTACTACTGAGATATGTTGCATTTGATTTCACCATATGAATGAAGAAAGAAGGATAGTCATAAAATATTTGGGAGAGTCAAGGTTATTTAGTTCTAATCAAACTTGACAGAAAAGTGAGGTAGAGTTAAGAGTAAAAAGGAAAATTAACAATAATTGAGAACATAGATAATGGTATCTAAAATGTATGTATTTGTATGTCCTTTGCATAATTATACTGTTTGGAATTTTTTGCTGAGTTTCTGTGGTAATCATGAAGTTCCTTTCAAGTGAACCTGCTGTGGATTGCCTGGCTCACTGACAGGCTGCTGAATCTTCTGACCCACCATGGACCGTGGGACCATGCTCCCAGCCAACAAGCAAGGGAACAGAATCAGGCTATTCTTGCCCCAGGTCAGATTCCTCTAACAAGCAACTTTGGTGTGGAGACTCCTTGTCAGCCTGGATGAAACTTTTTTTAGAACTGTGTTATGATATCAGGACTTGCCTCCACAATTTTTCCTTCCCTTCCGTTTTTCCACCAGTGTCAGACTTATTTCATGGTCTGAACTTTCTCCCAGTGTACTTCTTCTCCCCTTCTTTATAGATATTCTCTTCTCTTCAGTTAATCTCTTGCTAGCCCAGCACCCCCTGGAAGTCCTGTATTCTATGCTCAGAACATCTGAAGTGGCACAGTTACATTAATAAGAAATCCTTCATTTATATTAAAAAATAAAACTAAAAGCAATACCCTAGGGTTATTTGTTGGGTTAACTGTTTTTAAGCCTAGCATTTAGGCCTACCAAGGCCAGAATGATATAACAGTATCTTACCTGGTTTATCATAAATCTTGGTATCATAAGGAGGAGGAAATAACTAACATAAAGAGGTCTCATTAGCCCTGCAAGCTCATAAATAGAGTCAAATAACATATACCATCCTAGCAGTAAGAAGATAACTGATTTATTTTATGAAAATTAGGGCCTTGCTTGAATCATGAACAGTGTTTATAAGATGCTTACGTGACTTAGATTTTTTTTTAAGAGAACAGAATAAGTAGTGATAAGAATGATCTGAGCCAGGGGTAAGAGTTTGGGAGCTAGAGGGCTAAAAACTGGGCCAGAAGAGATGAACGTATGTATAAGAACTCCTTATACTCTCTTCTCAGTTTTTCTATACAACTAAAATTGCTTTGAAAAACTAAGTCCATTTTAAAAAGCTAATGATCATGAATGTCCTTAAAAAGAGCAAAGTCAGTTAGAGAGACTGAACCCAGGCCATCTCTCCCTGGACCCCTACATAAGCCTATTCACAAATTTACTGCCTGCCTCTCAAGATATTATAATGTGAAATGTGCCTTCAATAAATGAAGTCCGCTGGTTGGAGTAGAAGATTTCAGAGGAAGATGATTCCTTCAGGCCTGGATGAACTGGTTAGGCAGAAATTTGGGAAGGCCGTGAAAGCTAGACCGAAGAGGAATGTTACATTGTGACTGTGTCTGTCTTCATTAACAGTGGGAAGTCAAATGTTTTGAGTAGGAAAATGATATTTAAGTGCTAACAACAAGCACACACAAAAGAATAAAATATTATTAGAATGGAAGGCAAGGTTGTAAAGCAATTTAAAAATGGCCTTTAGATGGATGAAACAAGAGGCAACCAAGAGGTAATCATTCAAATAAAAAAGGATAATTAGGGTGGTTAATCTTAAGTTGTCTAGAAACGACTAGAAAACTAGAAACATCTTCCCTTCTACTGAAAACCAACCTTCCTGTTTAAAGACAAATAAGTGATAGCTATGAGGATTTCACATCTCAATTCTGCGATCAATTTTCTGTCTTCTGATGTTGGAACCCTTCATTAAACCTTTGCTCTTTTTCTCATTAAGTAAGCAGGGGCTGTTCTGAGATTGTCAGGAGAGGCAGTGCAGGGATGACTTTGAGACAGACATCAGTTATCTTGGCCCCAGCCACACAGACTGACATTTGTTGCTCAGTGATGACCCAGAGGACACAATGTTCACTGTAGCTCTAGGTCCTACTTCTGGCTCTGTTCCTTTAAAGGAGACTAAAGATAAAGAGGAATGTAAAATCCACCAAATGAAAAGGAAGATGAGAAAAGCAATGTGAAATCTGTGGGAAAGGGAAGATGGGAGATCCTCTCAAAGATGAATTTGGTATAAGATTCAGATTTATGGTGGAAGTCAGTAAAAGCCCACGAGGGGAATATGCAGTAAGATCATTGATAATAAACTCATTAGAAATGTCTCCAAAGAATGTCTGAGTAGCGATTCTAATTCTAAGGATGCATAGGTATCATATTAGCTTCAGATGTGGGGCAATATGTAGGGCATTTGGGGAGTTACCAAGGGAAATTAGATGACAGCTACTGGAAAGAAATTGCTATAGGTAAACCAAGGATTGAGAATATTCACATGCATATCTGAGATTAAAAGTTAGCACTGCAGTCTATTGTATCTGGTATGATATAGTCTCTGTAAAATAATTTCCCTATCCTAATACCTAAATCAAGTTTCTTATCTAGGAGACTGATAACCCTGTGTTGGTCACAAGTGTTTGTAGAATAGCTCCAGACTTCAGCATCTACACTAATATTTCTTTCTACTGAGGAGAAAGTTAATTTCATGGTAGTGCAGTGTGGGGGTATGTGGCTCAGTTGGTTAAGTGTTCGACTTCTGCTCAGATCATGATCTCACAGTTTGTGAGTTTGAGCCCTGTGGTAGGCTCTCTGCTGTCAGTGCAGGGCCCCCTTTGGATCCTCTGTTCACGTCCCTTTCTGGCCCTCCCCAACTTGCATTCTCTCTTTCTCTCTCTCTCCCTCTCTAAATAAAAACATTTTTAAAAATTGCATAGAGAAGTATGAAGCTGGAGGAAAACAAGAACATTAACTAATACCAGTATATGGTTATCATTTTTTCTAGTCTGTACATTAAGAAAAAAATATTTAATGTTTATTTTTGAGAGAGAGAGAGGGACAGAGAGAGACAGAGTGTAAGTGGGAGAAGGGCAGAAAGAGAGAGGGAGGCACATAATCAGAAGCAGACTCCAGGCTCTGAACTCTCAGCACAGAGCCCAATGTGGGATTCAAACTCACAAGCTACAAGGTCATGACCTGAGACGAAGTCCAATGCTTAACTGATTGAGCCACTCGGGCTAGTCTGTACATTTTCTGAAGTTTATTTATGTATTTTGAAAGAGAGAGAGAGTGTACTTGCGGGTGGGGGAGGAAGAAACAGAAGGGCAGAGAGATAGAGGAAAAGACAGAATTGCAAACAGGCTCTTTATTCTCAGCTTGGAGCCTGACACAGGGCTCAGACTCACCAACTCTGAGATCATGACTTGAGTGGAAATTAAGAGTCTGACACTCAACCAGCTGAGCCACCCAGATGCTCCTCTGGTCTGTACATTTTTAATAGACAAGACTGTAAAATAGAGAAAAACAATTCTTTAGCTATAGAGAAAAATTTCAATCTTCAGTTTTGTAAATTCTCGTCTACCTCGTTTTAACTTAATGTTTGCCTAATTTTCTTTTCTCATCCATTTTTCTAGCTTTTGTTCCTATGTTTAAATCTGTTTTCTTTATTTTTTTCTTGGAGTTTATATTCCACCCCACTATCAAGCATTCTTATCCCTCTGTCTTGCCTCTTTTTCCTTACTGCAACTTCCCTTCCAAACAGGGAATGTTTATTTGGTTTGAAAATACTAGTAAAAATGAGTAGTGAAAGGAATCATGGCAATACAGTTCCAGGACCACGTTATTTTCCCCTTTTAACTGGCTTCACTTTATATTCCTGTTTTCACTAGGATCTTGGTTGCCCCTGCTCAAAAATATGGTAATAACTCTCAGAACATTTACTTTAAAGCCAAGCCACTCAAGGCAATTTGCCCAAACTTACCTTAAACTATTTGGATAATGAATGTGGAACTAACTCCCAGCTGACTTCCACTGTCATGCCCACCACAAGGAAAAATTTGTGTGTTGCAGTAATCACAAGTACTGTTTAGAGTGTGTCTTCTCTCACTGAGCCAAGTACTTTGAGTGTCCTATGTACATTCTCATTTTTTAGGACTGTGGGTAGAAAAAATTCTGAAGATGTGCCTTCAAGGTGTGCCTGAGTGGCTCAGTTAAGTGTCTGACTTCAGCTCAGGTCATGATCTCATGGTCCATGGATTTGAGTTCTGCATTGGGCTTGGTGCTGCTAGCGTGGAGCCTGGAGCCTGGAGCCTGCTTCAAATTCTGTCTTCCTCTCTCTTCCCCTCCCCTGCTCATGCTCTGTCTCTCTTCTCTCTCAAAAATAAACAAACCTTAATTTTTTTAAATGTGCCTTCACACCCCCTAGTTATTTTTAAAAAATATATGAATATAGGTACTGCTATGAAGGGGCTTTAGAGATGGAATTAAGGTTATCAGTCAGCTGACCTTAAAACAGGAAGACTACTCTGCTGAGTACAATACAGTTGCATGGGCCTTAAAAGCAGACAAGACAGGAAGAAAGGTCAGAGAGATGTGACGCGATAGGAAAACAAAGGCCATATGAGGCAAAAGGAGAAATCAGATTAGTAATGTGAGAAAGAGGGGCCCCTGGGTGGTTCAATCCGACTTCGGCTCAGGTCATGATCTCAGAGTTCATGAATTTGAGCCCCGCTTCAGGCTCTGTGCTGACAGCTCAGAGCCTGGAGCCTGCTTCAGATTCTGTGTTTCCCTCTCTCTCTCTGCCCCTCCCCCATTCATGCTCTGTTTCTGTCTCAAAAATAAATATACAATTTTAAAAATTTGGAAACTTGAGAAAGATTCTACTCCCTGTTGCTGGCTTTGAAGATAAAGAGGGATATGAGCTAATGACTACAGACAGCCTCTAGAAGTTGAAAATGACCCCTGGTCAAAAGATAGCAAGAGTATGGGAACCTGAATGCTACAGCCACATGGAACCGAATGCAGCCAACAACGCAATTGAGTTCATCCATCTCCAGAATCCCCAGAAAGAAATTCTTTGATTTTGGCCTTAAACAACTCGCAGCAACCATATTGTGCCTGGACTTCTGACCTATATAAACTGTGATATAATAGATTTGTGTTGTTTAATTAAGTGTGAAGTAATTTATTACAGCAGCAAGACAATAAGATGAGTTAGGCAGGCAGAACATCATTACTGAATATCTATTATGACCAAGTTTTTGTGTCAGCTGCTAGAAGGGATGGAAGAACAGAGGATGCAGACAGTCTTTTCCCTTTCTGGGCTTTTCTTCTATGGGTGGGACTACATATGTATTATTTATGCATTGTCACATATATTCATATATATCATGTCATTAGCTAGTGATGATATGTTTGGTGAAAGTTGAGAAAGGAAAACGCTATGGAACAGAATCACTTGAATGATTGTCTTTCATGTATGGCTAGTGCAGGTCCTTGTTTGCTTTTACTTTTGCCTGAGAGACATAGTACTTCTGATTAATATCTTGAGTTATGTCTAAAATGTCTGAATTAACATTGCAAATATATGCACATATTTTTAAATTGTTATCATAGATCAGAAAAAGGAAAACTCTTTTTTTATGTCCTAATGATCAGCCACATCGAGATCTCCTGGTCAACCACACTGTCGAAATGCTGTGTTTCTCTGTCCAGGGCACTCACAGAAACATTGAATTTCAGGTTTTGGTTGAGATGTTAAGTTCAAATTAGTTTCAGTGGCTGACACATTCTCCTATAACTTCTGGAATAAACCAATACATTTTTCTTGTAGATAAAAGTTGTATGTATATATATATTTATATATAATCATCTAAAATGTAGGTTTTTTAATAAAAACTCATGAACCATGAGACCACGACCTGAGCTGAAGTTGGAAGCTTAACCAAATGAGCCACTCAGGTGCCCCATTTGCTTATTACTTTTTATTGAAAACTACACCAAATGCTAAATGTCCACCTCTATAATAAACAAATGCAGTAATGGTAACATAGTAAAACAAAACATTTCTGATAGCCATTATTTTTCTTTTTGGGGCAGTTTTAAAGGTGTGTGTGTGTGTGTGCGTGCATGCGCATGTGCATGTGTGTGTCACAAAAACAGGAATGTACTGATAGAAAGGCTCAAAACAGGCCATTACTTAAACAAAAAGGCAGTGATTCACAAAAGAATATCACATGTAACTAGTTAATACAAATCTGTTAAGATTTTCAAACATATTTTATGCCTAAAACTGGTTCCTGTTAAGGAAATCCATGTGTTCTAGATCAGCTCACCCTAGTGTCTTTCCTAGTAACATGTACTATTCAATAACTTCAGTATGATGTGCCTTAGGGTAAAGTCAATGATGGTGTTGATTAAAGTTCAGGTATCATGTAGCTAGGATAAACTTAACTCACTATAAATAATGATTCATTACCTTTGGTTAATATATAGGGTCACTGATGAAATTTAGTACAGGTAAGTTTTACCAAAAAATGAGTCCAACTATAATTACATAAACTGCACAGATCTTAAGTGGAGAGGTTGACCAATCATTACATTCATATATACCCATGTAATGCCAATCAATAAATATAGAGAACCTTTCCAACACCCCAGGAAACTTCCTCCTGTCCCCTCCCAGTCAGTAGCCCCTCTCCAAGTTAACCACTCATCTGATTTCAATCATGAAAAATGGGAGGAAGTGGTTAAGAAAACTGAGGAGGATAGGTTTAGTTACATGTTCCTGGGTACCCACGTGTGAATCTGAAGTGGAGAAAGAAAGAATAAAAGACAATTCTTGCCTCCTTCCCTGCCCCAGTGTGGCATGGGAAGGCTCAAATAACAGAGATCTTTTGCGAAGATCACAGAAAGATATGTGAAAGATATAAACCATGGAAAGATAAAAGATCGACATCTCCAACTTGCAAGTAGCTTATATCCCAAAAGCTCATTTATAAATTTATCACGGGGAATTTGGAATGTACTTCCCCATAGAAGTAATGTCATAAATGTCATAAATGATGGTTGGGATCCCAGGTTACTCGTATAAGCCTATATTAAGCATAATATGTCTGAAACATTGCACATTTAAAATGAAAAATAGGTTCAAATCCACAACATGCATAATTAAGCAAAACAGAAAAAAATGAATAATTATTCCTATTTATCTTGATGTTGGTACTTTAGAAAATCCAGGTTTAATTAGAGGAGATATGTGACATTAATTTATTTAGGTTTTGAAAGGATTTCAGGGGCATTTTCAAATACCTTAGATGATGTTTTTCTTTATTTTCTTTTTCTATTTTTACTCTGAAAATATCACTTCTTGTTATCCTGATACAGGTGAATCTCTAACCCCTAGGCCTGTAGTCATCTACCACTTATGGCCAATAGCAAGTGGCTTAGGTTGAGACGTTAGTAAAAGGAGAAATGGTATTAATGTTTTCTTCCTCCTATTCAATATCTCTTTCCTCTCCAGAAAAGAATTTGAAAATGGGGTTGGGACTTATGGCTCAAAGATCCTCCCACTACACAGGACCTCACTGATCAAAGACCCCAGTGCTGTGCTCAGATATATACCAGCGTAATTGTGCTGAAGCTCTAGTCCCCATGCATCATCCCTGCTGATGACTGCACACGGCTAAGGCACACATGATCCTGAAAGACACGCAACAGCTCCTGCTGGCTGACTTGGGCGAGGGGACGCCCTGATGCAGAAGAGGGTGTTCCATACCGCGTTCCCTCGCCCTCTCCTTCACTCAGGCTTAGACTGGCACTGCACTCTGATGACTCTCTTTCCCGCTTTTCTCTTACAGTGTTTGCCCTAAAAATGTGTGTGTGTGTGTGTGTGTGTGTGTGTTTCGTTTTATATTAACATCTGCTTCTCGGAAGACTTCCCAGACTAATATAGACATGTTCTCTATTTAAAATTTGCACTAAGGCTGGGGTTTTCTTTGGGGGGGGGAGTGTTAAGTGAAAACAATTTCAGAGTAAAATAATAGTAACAAGACATATATGTTCAATAAGACTTTAAGAATAAAAAGTGTAAAGAATCCCTAGATCTTCTCTTTCGCCCAGTCTGGGGAGTTAGGAAATAGCCAAGGATGTGAGCAGCAGAAGCAGCAGCCAGAAATTAAGAGTATGAATGATGGACATATGACCCATTGTGTTGTTTGCCAGGAAATTAAGAAAGGCAGCAGGTAGGTAGAACATGGGCAGAAAAAATCATAACTTTGAGGTGTGTATAAGGGGATGGAAAATTCAAATGAACATAATGGATTACATTTGGCTTTTAGGAGCAATGGAGAACTTCACAAAACAGTTTAACAATTTTTTAGAATTGAGACTCAAATGGACGGAACAAGACACATTCTGGAAAAGAATCACAGCTAATGTGTTTTGTATTAGGTGGAGGGGAGGATATATTCATCTTCTATTGGACTTATTCTTTTTTTATTTTAATATTTTATTTGAATATAGTTGACACAATATTATATTAGTTTCAGATGTACAGCTTAGTGTTTTGACAAGTTTATACATTATGCTATATTTACCACAAATATATCTATGATCTGTCCCATTGCATCTGTATTATGGTATCACTCATACTGTATACTGTATTCTTTATGCTCTGCTTTTTATGCTCATTACTTAATCATTCCCCAACCACAGGCCTGTATCTCCCACTTTCCTCACCCATTTTGCCCATCCTCCTCCCCACTTCCCTCTGGAAACCATCAGTTAATTCTCTGCATTTATAGTTTTGATTCTGCTTAATTTTTTTTATTTTTAAGTTCCATTTATGAGTGGAATAATATGTCATTTGTCGATCTCAGTCCAACTTCTTTCACTTAGCATTATACCCTCTGGGTCCATCCATGTTGTCTGAAATGACATGATCTCATCCTTTTTATGGCTAATATTCCACACACACATACCTCCCCCCCCGACACGAACACACCCCACATTTTCCTTATTCATTCATCTACTGATGGAAACTTAGGTTGTGCATTCTTTTAATAGTCACCATTATTTTAATAGTCACTTTTAATAGCCACTCATCTTTTAATAGTCACTCATAAAAAGACAAACTAATCAAAAGCAATCTTTATCAGGGAAAGTAAAAAAATAACACATTTTCTAATACTAGAAGTGATACTTGTGTCACTCTCTGAGTTCTTAACATTGCAATTTTGAAGTGTGTGTGAGATTTAGCCAAGGGGAGAGCCTGAATTTTCTGATTAATAGAAAATCTGAAGTCATACATTTCTAGCAGTTTCATCTTCCCATTCTTCTCTATTTCTGCCAGTTAGAACTCTAATGTTCCAGTCTTCATTACCTTCACATATGACTCCTCAACAGCTTGAGGGGGAGGTCAGACATTGAGGTTCAAATGAAAACTTCCAATGAAGCATACTTGGAAGATGTGGTGGGGGCACATCACTTCCTATTTCCAGGACTTTATCTGGTCAAACACTATTTCCACAGGGACATCTCTGAAAATTATGCTTTTAGGGAACCTATCTGCACCCATGCCAGTTTTGTTGATCTTTCTTTCTTTCTTTCTTTCTTTCTTTCTTTCTTTCTTTCTTTCTTTCTTTCTTTCTTTCTTTCACTGTCAAGTTCTGAATTTGTTATCTAGCTTTATTTTATTTGGCTACTAATGCCTCCATCTTATAATTAAAATTGGGAGCTACTCCTAAGCCAGTGAAAGTCAAACTCCTTCTTAAATATGTTTTTCTTCAGCTTTAAATTCCCTGACTTTGGGTAAAGTTCTCAATTCTGATGGGAATATGTATGCCTCTAGGCACTATGTTCTCTTTTATGCCACTGTAAGAACTTAGCATTATAAAAAATAGCCAAGAGGTATAGTTGTAAGTCAGTATTGGTAATGAAATGGAGTCTTAAAAAAACACCTATCAAATCTAAAAGCAGTCAAGAAATGAGGAAAGAAAGAACAAAGAACAGGTAAGATAAAAAGAAAGCAAATGTCAAGATAGTAGAATTAAACCCAACAACTTCAGTTACATTAAATGTCAATAGTCTAAACATTGCAGTCAAAAGCAAAGATTGCTGAAGTACATAAAACAAGACATAAGCATATGATGTCAGTAGAAGGTGCAATTTAACAATAAAAACACAGGAAGTTGTAGGAAGAACTATGAAAATATATATACCATAGAGAGTAATCATAAAAAACACTGGAGTGGCTATGTTAAAATTAGACAAAGTTGACTTTAGGACCAAGGATATCAACAGAGATGAAGAAGAAAATCTGATAAGAGGATAAATTAATCAAGAAAGCTTAATAATCCAAAATGTTTATGTACCTAATTAAAGTGCTTCAAAATAAAATAGACCAAACCTGAGAGGTCTGAAAGAAAAAGAAATAAGCCTACAATTAAAGTTAGGAATTCTGCCTTCCTTTGATAGAAGAACCAATAGAACTAACTAATCGAGGAAGTACACAGAACATGATTAAGGATATATAGAACGTTGGAACAACTCTATCACATAAATTGAACTAGGTGACATTCTTAGAATGTTAGTAAAAACTTCTCAAAAAGATATAAAAAGTGGAGTAAAAGGAATACAGTCAATGCTATTATAATACTGATATAATGGGACAGATGGTAGCTATATTTGTGGTGAACATAGCATAATGCAAAAATTTGTTGAATCGCTAAGTTGTACACCTGAAACTTAGTATACCATTGTGGGTCAACTATACTCAAATAAAAAAAATTAATTTGAAGACTAAAATCTTTTATGTTCTTTGACTATAATGACATTAAATTAGAATTTAATAAAAACAAATTATCTAGGAAACCCACCAATATTTGAAAAGTCAGTAAAATACTTCTACTATATTTGATGGTCCAAAAATTACCAAAAAAATTGAGAAAAGTTTTCTGATAATGGAAATGTAGTATCTCAAATATAGCTGCTGCAGCTATATCTCAGAGAGAGAAAGTCCTATAGCTTTACGTGCTTTGCTATGTTAGAAAGATGGGAGGGGCACCTGGGTGGCTTAGTTAGTTAGACATCCAGCCTCGGCTCAGGTCGTGATCTCATGGTTTGTGAGGTCGGCCCCGCTTCGGGCTCTGTGCTGACAGCTCAGAGCCTGGAGCCTGCTTCGGATTCTGAGTCTCCCTTTCTCTCTGACCCTTACCTGCTTGCGCTGTCTCTCTCTGTCTCTCAAAAATAAATAAAAAACATAAAAGAATTAATAAAAAAAAGAGTAAACAAAAGAAATTTTAAAAACAAAATAGTAAAAAAAAATGTGAAACCAAAAACATGCGTTTTGAAGAGATCAATAAAATTAAGGGTTTAGTTAGGCTGATCAAAAAAAAAAAAAGCTAGAAGACACCCATTGTCAATAACAGAAGTGAAATAGAGTATGTCACTAGAGATGTTATAGACATTAAATGATCATAAAGAACAATTATGAACAATTTTATTTCAAGAAATTGATACTCTAGATGAAATTAAAATTTATTTAAGGATTCATGAAATTTATGAATCTGGCACAATGAAATGTAGAAAATTCCATATAGTCCTACATGTATTTAAAAAATTGAATTAATAATTAAAAGGATCTCATAAGAAAAATTTCAGTTAAGATTTCTTTACTGACAAATTCTCAGATTTAAGGCAGCAATAGTAACAATCACACGCAAATGATTGCAGAAAGCAGAGGGAGAGGCATTATTTTCCAACTCATATCCCGAAATCAATAGTATGCTGACACCAAATCCAGAATATCACAACAAAAGAACACTACGGATATAGGTTCCCTGTGAACTTAGGTGTGAAAATCCCTAGAAAAATGTTAGAAAATTATAAACAAAAATATATAAAATGGATAGCATACCTGACTGAATAGGTTTTTCCTACGGAAGGCAAGGTTGATTTAACTTCCAAAAGAAATGCTCATTGTAATTTAGCACATGAATAGAATAAAGCATAAAAGTATATAATAATTTCAGTAGAACAGAAATTGCATTTCCAAAATCTAATACTCATCAATTTAAAAAAAATTCTAAATGCTCAGCAAACAAGAATAGAAGACTTCGTTCTCCTGAGGAAGGGCATCAAGCTAACATTATAGTCAACAGTGAAAGGCTCAATGATTGCCATTTAAGATCAGGAACCAGGAAAGGTTTTAATCAACATTGTAGGACCAGTTCTAATCAGTGAAATTTGATAACATAAAATATCATAAATATGGAAAAGGAAGAAATACAACTCTGAAAAGGAGATAATCATGTACATGAAAATATAATAAACTAATATGCTTTTTAGACTAATAAGTGAATGTATCAAGGTTGGGTATGCAAGGTCAGTGTAGATATGCCAATTGTATTTCATGTATTTACTATGGACAATCAGCAAAAAAATGTGAAAAATCAGTTCCACTTAAACTAGCACCCAGAAATAAAGAATAAATTTAAAAACTGTTTATGTGACCTGTATGAAATGACAATTATAAATGGTACAAAGGGAATAAAAAACAAATTTCTCAAATAGTACACAAAAAGCATGAAATATAAAAGAAAAATGGACTTGATGCAAGTAGAAAAATAACTTTTGCTATTTTAAAGGCAATTAAGAAAAGTAAAAGGCAAGCTACTGACTGATAGAAAGTATCTGATAATAGGCTTAAGTACAGAATATCAAAATAATATATATTCCAACTCAATAAGAATACAAATAAATACCATTTAAAATGAGCAAACGGTTGAAGAAATCACTTCACAATAAAAGATATACAAATGGGCAATAAGCACATAAAATGATGTTCAAGTCTTTAGTCATTATAGAAATGTAAATTTAAAGCAAAATGAGATACCAATATATATCCACTAGGCAAAGTCAGACAGGCTGACAATACCGAGTGTTGACAAGGATGCAGAACAAGTGGAACTTTTATGTCTTGCTGGTGGGTATCTGAAACAATAGAGCAACTATGCAAAACACCATGACAGTATTATATCAAGTTAAATATATGCTTCCCATATGGCCCAGAAATCCCACTCATAGACCAAAGAGACATAAAAAGCATATATTCACAAACATTTCTGTCTAAACCTTCATAACAAAATTATTTATAATACCATAGAATAATTGAAGTAAATATTTGCAATACATATAACTCACTAATAACATATCCAGAATATGTAGAGAAGTCCTATAGGGGCGCCTGGGTGGCTTAGTCAGTTAAGCAGCTGACTTCAGCTCAGGTCATGATCTCCTACTTGCTGGGACAGCTCCGAACCTGGAGCCTGCTTCTGCTTCTGTCTCCTCTCTCTGCCCCTCCCCCACTCACACTCTATCTCTCTCTCCCTCTCTGTCTCTCTCTGTCTCTCAAAAATAAACATTAAAAAATCCACTCCTATAAAATGATAAAAAGGCAAACAACCCAATAAAAATGGCACAAAGACTTAAACAAACATTGCAGAAGTAAATACGTTAATGACCACAAACACATGAAATATGCTCAATCTAATTAGTCAGTAGGGGAAATGCAAATTGAAACCACAGTGAGATACCATTTCATGCTCACTAAAAACCAATAAGCAACAAACAAAACAAACCTGCTAACACCGAATGTTGGCAAATATGTGAGGAGCTGGAATTATAATACATAGCTTGTAGAAAGTACCCCTCTCAAATATCTAATCCCACTGTACTCTTAAGTAAGCAAAAGTGAATGTCAACACATGTCCACACACAAAAAAGTATATCTACAACATGCTTATAGCATCTTTTATGTAAGACCTTCAAAATGGAAACAACCCAATGTTTATTAATGGGTAAATGGATAAGTAAATTGGTATATAATTACATAATGAGATGCTAATAAAGAGAAAAGAGAAACCCAAACTACAGATATATGCAACAATTAGATGGATCTGAAAAATGTTATGTCAAGAAGAAAAAATCCAGAAGCAAAATAATACATATGTATTCTATTTATACAAAGTTCAAAAATAGACAAAATGAAATTTAGCTGATAGAAATCAGAATAGCACATACCCCTGAAGGGTAGGGATGGACAGTAAGGGGGTAGGAAGGAATATCTTAGTGTGATGAAAATATTCTGTATCTTAATTGTGGTAGTGGTTAGACTGGTGCATGCATTTGTCAAAACTTGTCAAATGGTGCACTTAAATCTGGGTATTTCACAATATGTAAAATTTAACTCATTATAAAAATCTGAAAGTAGTGGTAATAACAGAAACATGAAAAGATGTTCAACATCACTAATCATTAGGGAAATGAAAATCAAAACCATAATAAAATATCACCTTATACCTGTCAAAAGGCTAGTTTCAAAAAAGAAGAAATAACAAGTGTTGGTGAGAAGGTAGAGAAAAAGGGACCCTCATGCACTGTTGGTGGGAATGTAAATGGGGAAAACCACTGTGTAAAACAGTATAGAGTTTCCTCAAAAAATTAGATAAAGGATATACCATATGATTCAGTAATTCCACCCCTAGGTATTAATACAAAGAAAAAAATAATTTAAAAATATATGCACCCTTATGTATATTGCAGAATTATTTACAACAACCACAATATGGAAACAACCCAAGTGTCCACTGACAGATGATGGGTAAAGAAGTGGTGCTCTCTTCATACAATAAAATACTATTCATCCACAAAAAAGAATAAAATCTTGCCATTTGTGACAACATGGATGGAACTATAGGATATAGTAAAATATGAAATAAGTCAGAGAAAGACAAATGACATATGGAATCTAAAAAACTAAACAAACAAACAAAGCAGAAACAGACCCATATAGAGAACAAACTGATGGTTGCCAGAGAGAGGGGTGGGGGTTCGCAAAATGGATAAAGGGGAGTAGGAGATACAGGTTTCCAGTTAAGGAATGAATAAATCACAGGAATGAAAGGTACAGCATAGGGAATACAGTCAGCGCATTGTAATATATGTGTATATGTAATAGATATGTATTGTGTACATGTCATATAGTCAGTTGTATGGTGACAGATGGTAGCTACATTTGTGAGCACAACGTAATAGTAAATAGCAATAATAATACACATTACATAGCGTTGAGATGAAAATCAAATCAGTTAACACATAGAAAGTATTTAAAACACAATGAAAAACATTGAGAGGACTCAAAAGTTAGCTATTATTATAACACTATTATTATCACTACTTTTTATTTGTTTACTTTAGTAGCAGAATATTTACTATTGAAGCTTGAAAAGATGTGAGTTCTTTGTGTGCAATCTTTCATTTATGCATGTGAGAGGGTTTTCTTTTTTTTAATATTTTTACATTGTAGTACTTGTTTTGCTTTTTGGTGGTGTTTGCTTATTTAATACATTCCGTCAGGGACAGAAATTACATGCTGGTTTTTTTTCCCCTAGGAAGTGTGTCTTAGGTTTTTCCCTTATTATTTTCTTTACTTTTTTTTTCTTTTCTTTCCTTTTCTTTTTTTGGTGGTGGGGGTGGTTATGTTTAAATGAAGCTGCTTTTACAACACCAAAGACTTAATCATCCATTTCCTATATAAAAGGTAGCTACTTTTTTGCATGGACCTCAAGTATATTGTAGTATAGAGGTGGAATTTAAGGAAAGGTATTAAGCAGGCTGTGTTGTAGCTTATGGGCAAGTAATAAATTGTATCCTGTATCTTGAATGTACAATAGATAAGCTGCTATATAATGATTGCCACTTCAGATAGCTGTGAAATTAGGTGATTAACTAGTTGTTACTTAACCTTCTAACTGCTGTGTAAGTCTAATTACATGAAATAGAAGTTGGGGTTTTGATTTTTTACTTTGCTTTTCTGTTTGGAGTGTCACTGTAACTACTGTATTGTAAATGATGGAAAATAAATGCATATGTTCAAAAAAATAAATTGTGTTATATTCCAAAAGAAAACAGATTCAGATTTACTTAAAGGTATGTTTGCATGCACATGCACATACACTGGTCTACATTTAAAATATTTTTCTAGGGGCACCTGGGTGGCTCAGTCAGTTGAGCATTGAGTATCCAACTTTGGCTCAGGTCATGACCTTGCAGTTCATGTGTTCGAGCCCCATGTCACGCTCTGTGCTGACAGCTCAGAGCCTGGAGCCTGCTTTGGATTCTGTCTCACCCTCTCTCTCTATCCCTCCCCCTGCTCACACTGCCTCTCTCAAAAAATAAATAAAATACATTAAAAACTTTAAGAATAAAAATATTTTTATAAAATTTCAAATTTATCCACATAAATTCACAATAGCTTTGTTATTAAAAATATCTTAGCTGTATCTTATTTATCTCATTTCTTTCCTGATACCCAATTTTTTTAAATCGAAGCATAGTTGACAAGCATTAGTTTCAAATGCATGACTTAGTGACTCGACAAGTAGACCTACACAGAGGGCAGGGAGAGACCAAAGAAAGAGGTAGGTGGCAGGTTTAATAAACAAGGACACTCACAAATGAGGTTTGTTTTAGGAAACCACAGGATGAGTAGATCTCTGCACCAGCCTGCCAGAATCTTACCTCGTGGCCTTAACTGGGTTCTATCACAGATGGTCTCAATAACTCATTGTTCTCTCAGGTGTGCATCTTTGAAAATGGCTCCCACTATAGTGACAGAGAGCAGCATGTAGGTTCCAAGGACAGGGTGCAGGTGAGGAGCCTCCAGTGACCCACATCCAGCTCGCAGATCCACTGGTAATCATGTCTTCTCAGTTGCCTTCTCTAACACTACACCCTTCATGACCGGCCCTTACAATCTTTCATGCCTCCCTATTCCTCAGTGTGCTCTGAGTGGTAAGTAGGGAGTTTCATTAGTGTGAAGAAGACGGCTCATTTGGTGACCATCTGACTGCAACAGAGGCAGATATCATAGCAACAATAGAGGTGCATGCAAGAGAAAACTAAGATTAAAATAATGACTCCCCAAATAAGTAACAACTCTTTTTCCACCAAGAGCCCCATAATCCGAACCACTGATTTACTAAGTCCTGTAGGCTAAAGGTTGGACTGCTCAGGGCCTTCACTTGTGTCTTTGTGTGATTTAATAAAGATGATACATTAAGTGACTCATGAGGCTATTAACGCATGACACTGGATAACAGAACAGGTGACTCCTTGTGAGGCAGTAATAATGTCCAAAGCCTTTCTATTTTGGAGGATAACTTTTCTTTTTAGAGACATTTCAATGTTTAGTAAAGACAGACTGTGCCAGCCATCATTTAAGGGTTGTTGGGTGAATTTAGTAAGGGCTTCCATGTGTGCTACAACATCCTCCAGGCCAATGGAGTGGACAAAGACGGCAGCCAAATGATGAAACCAATGGATAACAGAACATGCTTCTCTGTCCTCAAAGAGATGGAGGTCAGCAATTTTTGTTACTGTGGGGCAACTCCTCCTCTATGCCCAGAGAAACCCACAGTATAGTGGTTCAACCATCCAGGTGGAAGCCACAGCCAAATATTTGTGCCACACACCCACTGGTTCTTATTTGGGACTATGCAGTAAACACCTAGGTAGCAGAACCTGTTTATGCCCAACCAGTCATTTTCTTTTAGTGTGACAGAATGACTACACAGATCCAGGGATATACAGTCTATATTCTTAGTAAAATTGAGTTGGTTCTGTTTGGAGTGATTTTTTTCATTGTTGTTTCCAACATAGGGTTGCCAGAGTGCTCAAATGTTTATAACCCCGGGGTAAGCCACCTGAACACATCCCAAATCTGAGCATAGCCACCAACAGCTCTATTTTTAGGACCTTTCTGATCAGCAGTCTGACGGGCTACCTATGCAGTTTGATTCACAGAAAAAAGAATGCCCATGCCCAGGGCTAATGACAGTGCGCACCACAGCTCAGGTTTCTGAATCAGTATTGGCAATATCAAATAAAGTAGGAGTAATATTCCCAGCTTGTTCTTCCGTAATGCACTGATTTAAGGCCTTCTAATCCCTACCCTGTAGTGGTGATACCCACCATGGCAATCCTAGTGAGCTAGAGAGGGACAGTGGTACACACATCCATCATTTGGATCGATTCCTCTGTCGGGTATCTGAGCCGGCCGACTGCAGAAAGCTACTGCATTCTGTACCTGTGACCAGACACCACAGGGGTGGCAGGAGTCTAAGATCAAAAAGATATTTAGTAGGTACTTATACGGGAAGGTCTTCCCCTTATGTAGGAATTATACTTACAACCTGATAGGTACTAATGTGACTATAGCTTTAGGAATTTTATTTTTTTGTTTATAGCACACATGTTGGCTGGGGGCAAGAGTACTATCAGGTGTGAGGAGATGGATAGGGGTGCGTATGTCAGGGAAGGACCTCTACCTTCTCCCCTATCTTAAAGGTGCATATTCTGTTCCAGGTATAGTGCATTTCTACAGGTCTGACCTGTCGCAGGACAGCAGGATCCCAGGTGACTTGTGCTGGGCATGCAAAGTAACCATGCAGTGGGATGTCCCACGGCAAACTCCAGTACATAATGCCTTTCCCAGGTGTGATGGGGCTTGATGTTCCCAACAGTACAGCATGTGGATCCATGGTGAGATTCCGGGCAATGACTATCTCCCAAGATTTGCATAGTTAAGTATCTTGGCAGGTGTCTCCGGTTTGGCATATGGGGCAGCAGGTTCTTCTGGTTGATCATTCAGAAGTATTAAGGCCTAGAATGGTACTTCAACCCACCTGGCCAATAGGCTGCTTTAATATTTTATTTCTCCTTTTTTCCAATCCTGCTGCTTGCATGTTATAGGGAAGATGAAACCTCCATTCAATATCATGTACTTTTGTACAGTCTTGTACATCATGAACTATAAAATGTGACCCTTGATCACTGTCTATTCAACCAGGGTATTTATTCATACATGGTACTCAGTTTCTTTATTGTTTTAAGTTTTTGTTTTTTGAAAGAGAGTGACAGAGAGAGGGTGTGTGCATGGAATGGGGAGGGTGAGAGAGGGGGGGAGAGAGATAACCTTAAGCAGGATCCATGCTTAGCACAGAGCCTGACAAGGGGATTGATCCAATGACCCTGGGATCATGACCTGAGCTGAAATCAAGAGTAGAATGCTTAAATGACTGAGGCACCCAGGTACGCAGTTCCTTTAGTCCCCTGATGGTGGCAACCTGCTTTGCACTGCAAAAGTAAAGTTTGGGTTAGGCCATAAGCAGTGTCCACCAAGCAAGGCATATTTAGGACCCTTACTCAGAGGGAGGATCCAATATAATCAAATTGCAATTTCTCAGAAGTTGAGAACTTCAGTGAATGTCTCCACACTCCTTTGACAGTTGTCTTTGGCATTGTTTAGAACACATAGAACATGCTGTTGCTGCATTAACCAGTCACTATATTTCAAGGGCCATCTATTGTTCTTGGCAATATGCCATCCCACCTTGGTGCTACGGTGGCCATTCTTCCTACGCACCCAATCTGTGTCTACTGAAGGGTCAGTTGGTAGGACTGTACCTGAGCTATGGCATTAGCTTCCTGGTTGCCAGGGGGTGTCAGTGCCTTATGTGTTGGGATTCAGAGGACAGTAAAGGCTGTCTGAGGCTCTTGCAAGTGAACCCAAATGCTTTTCATATATCTTTACATGACCCTACAGGGTTTATTCATGGGATACCCAGAGCTTTAATGTGTTTCATTGGTATTTTTGCCTTCTCAATGGCAGCTTGCTGCTCTGATCCTGGATTGCACACATACCCTCTCTTTACCAGGTGGAATAAAGGACAGAAGCACTGTGCCAGGTGGGGAATAAAAGTCCTTCAACCCTCCGCCAAATTCCTACAAAGGCTTTTACCTCTTGTACATTCTTAGGGATTAGATAGGCTTGCATCTTATCAGTCACAGCTTCTGGAACAAAACGCATCTTACCCGACCAAACTCCCCAAACCATTACAGTGCCATGAATGGCACTGATGGGACCAGAAAGCTTCTGAGGGCTACCATGTATTAGAATGTCTTTGACTCTAGTATCCACCAGAGCCATCACCTTTTGATGATTTCGGGGGGACCAATGATTAGTGAGCTCAATATGATGCTTCTGATCACCTCCCTAGGGCTTCACTGGAGACATCTTTGTGTAGCCCTTATACCTGGGGTGTGGGAGGAACCTACGCAGAGTAGTTCCGTTCAGTATCTCTGAGGCCTCTGCTGCAGCAGGTGAGGCAACAGGGACAGGAGGGGCAGGAGGGGCAGGTCTGAACTGTCCTTCAGGTTTTGAGACCTTCCACAGGTTGACCAACACAGTGCGGGGTTGCAGGTCTATTTTTTCAGGTGGGGTCCCATCAGCAAAGAGCTCAAACCACATTTGCTTCCAGGATACTTTTCTGGCTCTTTTAAAGCCAATTGGAACCACCTTTGGCTATTTGAATTCCCTTTTTCTCTCAGATCTTTCCCACAGCCCATGCCCACTGCTGGGATTTGTCAGTTTCCCCCAGATCAGCAACGGATTGCCCAACATCATAAAGGTCTTATCCCATGACTGAGGTCAGCGTGGATATTGGGACCTCATACCAGGTACTGGGGGCACACTGGAGCATCTTGGCTTTCATTCCTGCAGTGAATGTGAGAGAATCAGGGCCTTTAAGACAGGGGTGTAGATGTCCTATCTTATTCCTAACTCCCTAAGGCTTTGTTGTATCTTATCTATAGTTTTTTAGAGTCCCGTCTGCCCAGGGAGCCCCCACTTGTTGGGCCAAGCAGGCCAACCCTGCAGGTTAGATTAATGGAACCTATAAAGGAGAGACTTTGTTACACACACACACACACACACACACACACACACCATATTTGCGTTGCTGCCAGAGGGCAGGGTGTGAGGAAATGTTGCTTATTTTCTCTGCCCCCTGTCTAGACAGAGAAATGCCATCACCCTCATATTCCATAGCCACACTAACCATGCCTGAATAGTTTCCCTGGCTTTTGGCCTTTTGCTGGAACTTGGCAGCTCTATCACTAAGGTCAGCAGAAATGTATTCTGTTACCATGAGTGTTTCCCGAATACAGGGCTGCCCTGTTGGCTGAAGTAGTAGTGGCTGGACTTTTGCTTTCCTGTGTCTTAGGGACAGATCCGCCCAAGCATTTTGTTTGTTTCATAGTCAGTTATCCCAAGGTCTTCCCCTTCTTTCTCCTTCCTTCCCAGAGATTGTAGAGTTTCAGTCAGGTCTTGTCACTAGAACCCCTGTCTAAGTCTCTGGCAGCGTGTGTCCTCCTTTTGCAAAACAGCACATTAAGGTATCCAGTGTATCATCCTGCTCTCTCGTCTTGTCTGCCAGCCCTGGAGCCAGTAGAGCAGTGGGCACTGGCACATTCTTCTCTGACTGCAGCTCTTCTTCCAACTTTCTAGCTCAAGCTTCAGCCTCTAGTTGGGCACCAGTGGCCAGCCAAGTTGCCCACAGGAGAGGCCAGCCCAAAGTGGCAGCCATTTGTGTTCTTCTGCGTGCAGGGTCCTGTGCTCCACTCCCCAAACTAGTACACAAAGGCCACCCTGCCCCACACAGAGGTCCATGGCCCATCCAGGATTTCTCCTGTGGATGCCTCTTTCCCAAGATCATTTCTTCAGTTTCCTGGCTGGATTACCAATTGTTATTTTGCACAATTGGGAACTTGGGAGGTGAGATTTGAAATCAGCCTTGTACACCAAGGGCAGGGAGAGACGGAAGAAAGAGGCAGACCACTCCAGATTGGTAGGTGGTGGGTTTAATAGCAAAGGGAACTTACACATGAGGTTTGTCTTGGGTGGTAGCAAAAGGAGTGGATGTCTGCACCCACCATCATTATCTTAAAAGTTTAAATGAAGT
>NC_043704.1:64119071-64124990 GCF_006229205.1 Suricata suricatta | reverse complement strand
AAGGAAAGGTATTAAGCAGGCTGTGTTGTAGCTTATGGGCAAGTAATAAATTGTATCATGTATCTTGAATGTATCATAGATAAGCTGCTATATAACGATTGCCACTTCAGATAGCTGTGAAATTAGGTGATTAACTAGTTGTTACTTAACCTTCTAATTTCTGTATAAGTCTAATTACATGAAATAGAAGTTGGGGTTTGATTTTTTACTTTGCTTTTCTGTATGGAGTGTCATTGTAACTACTGTAGTGTAAATGATGGAAAATAATTGTATATGTTAAAAAAATAAATAAACAGAAAAAAATAAAAAAATAATAAAAAAAAAAGAATATCTTAAAAAAAGAAGTTTATACAGATGCCTTACCTGGGTTGTCACATGTACCATGCAGAAGGCCTTACCAGCACCTTCTTCCCTCAAGACCACATTCTTGAAAATGGTGGGAACAGCAAGCAGAGTATACATTCCAAGGACAGGGAAGTGAATGAAGAGCCTCTGATTACCCAAACCCAGCTCCCTGATCAGCACTGGCCACCTCCTGTCAATGACCTCCTCCTACAATGCATGATATCAGTTACTTACCTGGTTCTTTCTAAATAAACACTGAAACTATTTTCTCTTTAGTCATTTCTTTTCACTCTTATAAACAATGCAATGATGAACATTCTTGTGTTGTTGTTTTTAGGGCACTTTTGCTAGTATTAGAAAGCTTTGTTCTTGGAAGAGCAAATCCTGACTAAGGTATGTGCATTTGAAATTTTGGTAGACATTATTAAATATCTTTCCAAAAAGGTACTAATTCGCACCCTCCCCAAGAGTGTAGGAGAGTGATTCTAGCACGACTTTTGCCAACAAGATTATAATGTTTTAATCATTTCAATCTAATGTAACAATGATTGTTTAAGTGGTTTATTTAAATATGAATAAGGCTGAGCATCTTTTCATATGTGTTCATTTCTATAAACTACTTCTTTGTATTCTATGCACATTTTTATTGTTGATTATTCATTTTTTCTTTTTGATATTTAAATTTTTTCTATATTAAGAAAAGTTTGCCTTACTCATAAGTGCTACAAATAGTTTCCCCATATTATTTCTTTCCTACAGAGATTTCTAATCTCTATGAAGTCATGTTCAGGATTCTTCCCACCCTTATAAAACATAAAGTCTCCCATGTTTTATTTCAATACTTTTATTCTATTTTTATATTTAAAATTTTAACACTTTACTACATCTCAAATTTATTTTAGTGCAAGTACTGAACCAAGAATGTACCTGGCCCCACATTACCAGTTCCAAAGCTGGTCAATAATATTTAAAAAAAAGTTAATAATATATGTTTTCTCCCACTGTTTTGGAATACACTTTACTGTATATTAAGCTTCTATATTTTTAATTTATATCTCGAGATCATAGTGCATTATCTTCTGTTGTTTTGTCCTGCACCAATAAGAAAAAGATTTTGCTAGTCTGGACTTGTTTTCAATTTTACTAACTTTAAGGATGATCTGCTCTCATTTTTCTTTTTAAGAAAAATGTCTTGATGATCTCTCCATATTTTAAAATTTAGGCTAAATTTAGTATCAACATTTTTTAAGGTCCAAGAAAAAATATTGTTAATATTTTGATTGAGACTACATTGGAGTTTTAGGTATATATTTAGAAGGATGGATAGTTTTACAATACTAAACTTTTCTATTTTTTTTCTTTCACAAATGAAGTATATTTTTACATTAAGCCTTTTTTTGTCCTTCAGTCATTTAATTTTTTTCTATATTATCATAACAAGTGCCATGAAAGTTTATTCCCACTATATTTTTTGTGACTATCACTTAACAGAATCATTTCTTATATTTTGTAACAAAAAGGCTATTCATATTTTTATATTAATTTTGGAAACAAATCACCTTACTAAATTAATATTTTTCTTATAGATTTTTTCAGTGACTTCTCTTTATTTTCCCAGTTGTAAAATCATGTTAATAGCAAATAATAAAGCAAAATTTTTCTATTCAGTATTTTTGTATATTTAATCCCCAGTGTATATGTATAGACTAGTACTTCTAAAGTTAATGCCAAGTAATAGTACTGAGTATAGATATTCATATATTTTTCCTAACTTTAAAGAGAGTCTTTATAGTTTTCCTCCATTTAACATAATGATGGTTACTTGCTGTTTTAATCACATTTAATATATCAAGGCATTATTATCAGGAAGAAATGTTTATTTCTGTTAAATATTCTTGAATAAGCTACTGAGATCTCTTAATTTACTTTTATTTTGACCTGTTAATTTTGAAATCAAATAAATTTCCTTATTTTAAAATATTTTTGCTCTTTAAATAGCATACGGTTACAATCAGTTATTTTAACATACTGTGTAGTTCACTGTGCTAATATTTAAGAGTTCTGCATACATATTTTTGAGCAAATTTGAGTTTTCATTTTAAATGTGTTGCTTTTGGGTTTGGGAGATTACTGATATGTAGTTTTTATACAATCTACTTGAAAGCTTCCCTTTTCTGTCTATGAAGATGGTCCTCTCGGCCTGTTATGAAAGGACCATCAGTATCACAAATTCCTATTGGTATTTTATTTTGTTTTTAATTATGATGACTATTGGTTATGTTAATTTGTCTTTCAACAAACTAGCCCTTGGAATTTTTTCTCTTTTTTGCCTGTTCTGTTTTCTATATTTAATTTGTCAAGGTCCAACTTATGTTGCTGTCTTTTTGCATTCCTGTTTTGTGATTTTTACCTTCTTGAATCAAGTAGTTAATTTCTTTTCATTTTTTTATTAATGTCATATATAAAGGTACAAATCTTCTTATGGGCATGAATTGATTTTCAACACATGAGATTTGATATACAGTATTTTTATTACTGTTCTTTTTTAGATATCTGTTATCTCAGTCTTGACTTCTTCTCTGAAGAATTTAATAGCTGATAATTTTGATGTTGTTGCTCTTATTCTAATTGTATTAGAAAATGGTCAGAAATGTTATCTGCACTGTTGCAACATTTTAGATTTGAATTTGTGGTGGGATTCTTAGATTAATATGTAGTAAATTTTTGTAAATGATCTTTAATAATATCATGCCCTATTTCTCAGAGATCTTATATATAGTATGTTAATACAGTATCATTCAGATTATTGCATATTTTTATTATAAGCTGAAAATAGTGAGTAAAAATATCCAATTACAGTTCTCTATCTTTGATTTCTCCTTTTATTTCCTGCAGTCTTGGCTTTGTGTTTTAATATTATGGTAATGTGTGACTTAAAGAAGGATGACAGCAATATACTAGCTGTTAATTATATTCTTTATTATTGAAAACGCTCTTCTTTGTCACATCTAATACATTAATTCCTTGAATCAAACTTGTTTGAGATGGTTATGAAGATGTCAGCTTTCCTTGCATTAGTATTTGCCTGGTTTATCCTTGTCAACATTTTACTTTGAATATTTTGATTCATTTATCCTAGATATATTCATTGTGTACAGCCTATAATTGGCTCGCCTATGGCAAATACAAATTTAGCACACATTTTTATAGAGGAGTTTATCTCATTACATTTACCAATATTATATTTCACCCCAATTGGCAATTATATGGTGGTTTTAAGTTTTATTTCAACACACCCTGTTTTAATTTTTTCTATACTCTGCCATACAATCTAGGTCTCCTTCCTTCTACTACCACTCCTTCTTGCAACTCAAAAATCATATAGTATGTTTTTATTACTTCTCTTCATGGTTAGGTTTAAAATTTAAATAATATACTAATATCTTTATTTCATATGTTCCTATTTAAAATTGAAGCATTATATATTACATTTCTCCTCTAAAAGATGAGGGAATCAGTTTGTATTTCCACCTCTTCTCTACTCCTACCCTTTGACTATTATTACAGAGCTGAAATTTTGGTCTAATGAATTGCAGTTATATTATTACTTTTATGTGCTATATATTTTCTCTCAGTATCTGTCATTTCCTTTCTTGTCTTTAAACATGACTCACACACTTGTTTTGCACTAACTGAATAATTCTGTATTCTAAGGTATTCGGTTTTTACTTCCAATCCTTTTGTGTTATGGTGTCTTCATTACCAGGTTTTTCACTTGATTCAATCCTTGTTTGGTTAGATCCCTCTACCAGGTTGTTTCTTCAGGACTTATGTTTACTATAGTTCCTGATTTGTTTAGGAATGTCTATCTTAAAAAAAAATTAAAAAAAAAAGGAATGTCTATCTTGTGATGCCTAGGTGGCTCAGTCGGTTGGATGTCTGACTCTTGATTTTGGCTCAGGTCATGATTCCAGGGTTGTGGAATCAAGGCCTGCTTGGGGCTGCACCCTGAGTCTGGAGCCTGCTGAAGATTCTCTCTCTTTCTCTCCCTCTACCACCTTTGCCTACGTGTGCCCTCACTCTAAAAAAATGTTCAAAGTGATTTAAATGAGTGTAAAATTCTTGATTTAAATTTTTCTCTTTATCCACTCAGAATTTGGAACTTATAGATATTATTTTTTATGCTTACGTAGAAGTAAATGTTAATGTCCAAAAGTCTGAGGAAATTATTTCACTTAAATTTTTTAAAAATATTTATTTACTTTTGAGAGAACAGAGCAAGACAGAGCATGAGCAAGGGAGAGGCTGAGAAAGGCGGGGATGACACAGAATCCAAAGCAGGCTCTAGGCTCCAAGCTATCAGCACAGAGCCCAAGAAAAGGCTTGAACTCAGGGACTGTGAGATCATGACCTGACTGGAAGTCAGGTGCTCAACCAACTGAGCTACCCTGGCACCCCAGGAAATGTTTTCATTCTTGATAAGTGAACTGCTTTTTTTGTTGTTGTTTCTATCAAAATGCCATAACAGTTTTTCTTAAAAATGAAGTTTAATTAACTAATCAGGAAATTTTCTATGACAATGACAGAAATTAAATTTAAACAAGCATGAACAGAAAGAGGGATTCAAAAACTCACACAGACTGAGAAGGGGAAGAGTATTGTTACCATTGAGAATGACTAGAATAAATATTCAAATGCTGTCAGCTTTGTCTTATCTTTGTATTCTGTGTTTTGTGGCATGTGCTGACTTTAGAATTTCCAGCTAAAGAATTATATGGGAGAGGTCTTTATGAACACTAGGAATATGAATAGAAGCAGCTCCAAAAATACATTCTCAAAGGACAGCAATAAAAAAGGAAAAGCTATTCTCCCCAAGGTCCACCTTGAAATATATTGCATGGTCTCTAATTGGGCTGGTGGTCATTATCCATAGGAACTTGTCAGGGTAGTTAGGCCACTTGCTGGGGCGCCTGGGTGGCTCAGTCGGTTAAGCCTCCAACTTCGGCTCAGGTCAGATCTCACATTCGTGGGTTCGAGCCCTGCGTCAGGCTCTGTGCTGACAGCTAGCTCAGAGCCTGGAGCCTGCTTCTGGTTCTGTGTCTCCTTCTCTCTCTCTCTGCCCCTCCCTCTCTCATGCTCTGTGTCTCTCTGTATCAAAAATAAATAAAACATTTAAAAAAATTAAAAAAAAAGAAAGGTCACGTGCTGTGCTCTGAGTGCTCTAGCTCTGTGATCTTCCTTCCACTGAGTGCTGAGGGTGCTATGATGGAGAATCTCCACTCTCATTGATTTAGCAAAGTATATTTCTTTTTTTTCATAGTATTTTATTGTCAAATTGTTTTCCATGCAACACCCAGTGCTCTTCCCCATAAGTGCCCTCCACCATCACCACCACCTCTTTCCCCCCCCTTCCCCTTCACCTCTCAGTTCATTCTCAGCATTCAATAGTCTCTCAAGTTTTGCATCCCTCTCTCTCCCCAACTCTCTCTCCCTCCTCCACTCCCCCTGATTCTCCATTAGGCTTCTCCTGTTCTCCTGTTAGACCTATGAGTGTGAACATATGGTATCTGTCCT
>NC_043704.1:64095927-64118971 GCF_006229205.1 Suricata suricatta | reverse complement strand
AAATCAAGAGACTATAGATGCTGGCCAGGGTGTGGAGAGATGGGCACCCTCCTACACTGCTGGTGGGAATGTAAACTGGTGCAGCCGCTCTGGAAAACAGTGTGGAGGTTCCTCAAAAAACTATCCATAGAACTGCCTTATGACCCAGCAATAGCAAAGTATATTTCAAAAATATTTTTAAAAATATAAAAAACATATTTTATATAAAAATGTTTTTCAAGTGTTAATTTAATCAAAAGAAGAAATGATTTTGTATTTCATTTAGTAAATTCACCAGGATATCACTTATTTGATATTTTGATTCCATTTTTAAATTGGAAAACAGTATAGACTTGTAACCTGCAGATTCAGATGTTATTGCATTTCAGGATAGCTTCCTTCTGTATGTCCCTCCACTTTTACCTGGACCCCTGATCTCCCTTGCAAATATGTATCATCTTCTATATCAAGAAATTCAATCTTTTCTTCATTTATGCCCCTTTGAGACAATGCAGTAGATACTCCTGAAGTCCCAGAGGTTCATCAAAATATTTTGTTAAGTAAAAGAGAGTGCAGGATTTAAATATTACCATAATAAGAAATGTTGTATTTAAAAAAAACACCCTCAAAATTGTTGCATGCAGAAATAAGTATTTCATAGTCATGGTTCTGAGGTTTGGCTGGTCTTGGTTAGGCTTAGATGGGCTTGGTTGGGCATAACTTCAAACTTCAGGTGAGTTCAAATCATCTCCAAGTGTCTCTCATCCTTCTTGGACCCCAAAGCTACCAAAGGCATATTCTTCACATATGAAAAGCAGAGTGCAAGGATGTAATTGTAAAAACAAATCTTAAGTCTTTGCTGATGTCGCATCCACTATCATCTTATGGTCAAAACAAGTCCTATGATCAGGTCAAAGCAAGAACTGGTTAGTCCAATCTTTCCATCATGACAGGAGTGTGGATGTATAATACTACTGTAGTAGGGTTAGGAATTGAGGATACGAGTTCAATCTTCCACAGTTTCTTGGTTGGTCAGAATTATTCCCATGTTAAATATATTCAACCCTGTGTGCAATGACACCCAAAAGTGTTATCCAGTTATAGTAGCAGACTTGAAGTCAGGATCAGACTATGTGCATTATATCCAGATGTAGTTTCTTGTGATCAGGAAACTTATGAACTATTTACAAGTTTACTAGAATCCAAAACACAATAGCATTAAAGGGGTGGGGAAAACATAAACACTTCCGTTCCAAGAGAATAGTAATGGAATGAACATATCAACCAATGGTCCATAGAAGTTTTGTACTCCTGCTGGACAAATATTGCCACGTCCACTTCCCACAGGTGCAGGCAGTGATCTTTGATTATCCTCTCTGGGAGTGTGTTTTCCACAGCTCCTTTTCTGTCTCTAGGAGATCTTTCCATTTCCAGAATCTCCTTGGCCACTTCTGAAAGACACATGGGAGAATATGCTTTTTTTCAGAACAGAGGAGGCTTTTGAACCTATTATTTGCACAAGGAAAGGCTTCAAAGTCTTTTTACATCTTCAGCATTTTCAGTTTCCTTTATTTCAGATTACAGCAATTTTTCCAATACAACTCCCTCAAAAACTATAAAATTTCTATGTATTTGACTCTAGTTAATTTCATATTCCAAGAGATACAACCACAATTATTTCTGAGGGATGCCCTTCATTTTAATTGCAATCACAGTTTCCCTGGGTGTATGGGGGAAAGCACACCCTTAACCTTTCTAGGAGATCCACCTCCTATTTACAGCTGAAGAGATCTACTAGATGTTCATTTAATTCTTTCAGGGTTTTAAAGATGACAGTATAGCCACACAATTTTTTGTCGTACTCTGAGGCTATATCTTATTTAAAGTACCAAGAAATTATTCTTTCCCCTGAAGCTATATCTTAATAACCATGTATTTGATATGGTGAAAAACAGTTTAACTTTCCAATTTTATAATCCTAGCATTTCTAGATTTTTCATATTTCCTCTCAAGTCTATTTTTACCCGGACCAGTTTTTCCCTGTCTTAAAGAACTTTATCAAATGCAGCTTGCAGCAGCCACCTCGGGATTTCAGCAGTCTGCCTCAAAATCTCCTCAATCAACATGACAAGTTCATTAGATATATTTTCTGTTCTCCCCATTATCCTGAGTGTCAGTTTTAGCAAATATTTGGCCACTACATGCCATAGCTTGACATTTTCCCCACTTCTTATAACTTCCCTCACAATTTTCCTAGCTTCTTATTACAGTGCACTAGCCACCTGCTGCCCAGTTCCCAAACCACTGCCACCAATTTTAGGTTTTGTTATAGCAGCTCTCCTTGCTCGTGATTGTCAGAATGATGCTGCATAACCAGCCACCCTAAAGCATAGAGGCTTACAACAATAAGCTTACTTCCATATTCATGCCACAGTAGAATATTTGTAACTCAACTGATCTAGACAGGGTTAGGCTCCAAGTTTCAGATTAGATCTAGGTCTGCACAATGTGGCTCTCATTTTGCATGAACCAGCCACTATCTGAGGCATGATTTTCTTATGAATAAAAGTAAGAGTTCAGGAAAGCAAACCCAGATATGTGAACATATTTCAAGCAATTGCTTATGTCACATATGCTAACATCTTATTGCCAAACAAGTCAGTTGGTTAAAGTCAAAGAAAAGAGGTGAATAATTATACTCTTCTTACCACAGAAGTATGGCAATGAGGTGGATGTATATCAGTCTTAGAAGGACATGAGGAGTTTAGAGCTATAATTCACTTTACATGGAAAAAAAATTGTGCTTAAAAGGAATTCAATAGAAAAGTTTTTAATAGGTTATTGTCAAATTGGTTTCCATACAACACCCAGTGCTCTTCCCCACAAGTGCCTTCCTCCATCACCACCACCTCCCTTCCCCCACCCCTTTCCCTTCAACCCTCAGTTTGTTTTCAGTATTCAATAGTCTCTCAGGTTTTGCATCCCTCTCTCTCCCCAACTCCTCTCCCCTTCCTCTCCCCGTGGTCCTCCAGGAGAACAGGAAAACTTTTAAAATAATATATTCTTCCTGATACATACTAATCAGGGCTTACTTATCAAACTTCTGAAAAATAGAAACCAGTAAGAGTTTTCTTGAATTTTTATGTTAATACATGTAGATTTTCATTTATCAATCTCCCCATTTAACTTTATAACTTATCATATTTCTATGACCCTGACTCTCCGGTTTCCAATGTGATCTAATCAGAACCAGTTTAAGAGCAATTGTTGGGTTCCAGTATTTCATAGGATGATAACAACAGTATAAGCCAAGATTTCCACAAATCCTCAAAAAATTCATAGATATCAAAAAGAAGACCAAGTTAAACCACCTATGACTCATGCCTATAGCATAACTAAGTCATAGAGAATATTACAAATCTTAAGTCATGGAAAAATAGGGCAAAAAAACACCCAAATGGCATAGATCTAGCTCCAGAACTCATGCTTGTAAGGAGAGATAGAGGTAGAAAGAATACACAAGAACAAAAACCAAGAGTGTGGAACATAGATAAAATTACTTCTCAAAAATGAATCCTACATTTAGTAAGGAAATATTGAAGATTGATTTATTACCAGTAGCTCAGAGACTGTTTATAGATGAATTGAAAGCAATTCTGTGTGTAGGACTCAAGGTGACACGCTCAGGGAGGCACTGCTCCTAGTCAAAAAGGGGAAACTTGTAAAGGGGGATCCATACATTTGAGAGTTGGTAGTGAGAATGAAAAAAAGAAACAAGAGGTAAATATTAAAAATATTATTAAGAAACCCAAGGAAAGGAAGTGTACTAAGGATTGTGTATTCAGCAAAGTTTTTTTTTAATTTTTTTTTATTTTTTAATATAACTTCTTGTTAAATTGGCTTATATACAACACCCAGTGCTCATCCCAAAACGTGCCCTCCTCATTGCCTGTCACTCATTTTCCTCTCTCCCCCAAATCCCCTCTCACCCTCACTTTGCTCTCTGTATTTGAGTCCCTTATGATTTGCCTCTCTCCCTCTCTGTTTGTAACTATTTCTTTCCTCTACCCTCCCCCATGGTCTTCTGTTATGTTTCTCAAGATCCACATATGAGTGAGAACATATGATATCTGTCCTTCTTTCCCTGACTTATTTCACTCAGCATAACACTTCCCATTTCCATCCAGGTTGCTTCAAATGGCATGAGTTCATGGCCAGATTTCATTCTTTCTCATTGCCATGTAGTACTCCACTGTATATATATACACCACATCTTCTTGATCCAGGTATATGAGATTTAAAATTATTTTATATATAAATATTAAACATTTTAAAGTATACAGTTTAGTGGTATCAAATCCATTAATAATATTGTGTGGCCATCACCACCATCCATGTCTGTAGCTATTTTCATCTTGTAAAACTTAAATTTTATATCCAATAAACAATATTTCCCCCAGATCCCCCTTCTCCAGCATTTGTCAGCTACCATTCCACTTTCCATATATATGATTTTGACTACTCTAATACCTCATATAAGTAGATGAATTATACACTATTTATCTTTTTGTTACTGGCTTATTTTACTTAAATTCAATAGCATCTTCAAGGTTTATCCATGTTGCAGCAAATATCAGAATTTATTTCTTTTTTAAAGAAAATTTCTAGCTTTTATTCATTTTTGAGAGACAAAGAGAAAGAGAGCATGAGTGGGAGAAGGGCAGAGAGAGAGGGAGACACAGAACCTAAAGCAGGCTCTAGGCTCTGAGCTGTCAGCACAGAATCTGACACAGGGCTTGAACTCATGAGCCGTGAGATCATGACCTGAACTGAAGTTGGGAGCTTAACCGACTGAGCCACCCGGGTGCCCCAGAATTTGCTTCCTTTTAAAGGCCAAATAATATTCCCTTTTATACACACACACACACACACACACACACACACACCACATTTGCTTATCCATTCACCTATTGATGGACACATGGATTTCTTTCATGGCTTAGCTGTTGTGAATAATGCTGCTATGTACACAGATAAACAAATGTCTCTATAAGACCCTGCTTTCAATTCTTTGGGGTCCAAGCCCAGAGGTATTGTTGAATCATATGATAATTTTACTTTTAAGTTTTTGAGGAACCACCATACTGTTTCCCACAACAGTTGTATCATTTTATGTTCCTACCAACAATATACAGAGTTCCAATTTCTCTACATCCTCACCAACAGTTCTTATTTTCTGGGTTTTTTATAGTCATCATCTTGATGGATGTGAGGTGATGTTGTAGTTTTTATGTGCATTTTAGTAATGCATATCTTCTTTGGAGAAATGTCTATTCCAGTCCTTTGTTTTTGAACCAAGTTTTTTTTACTGTTTTTGTTGAGTTTAGGAGTTATCTGAATACTCTGATACTAATTACTTATTATGTATGTGATTTGCAAATATTTTCTCCCAATCTGTGGGTTGCCTTTTTCCTCTGTTAGATATTGTCTTTTGATGCACAAAATTTAAAATTTTTATCACGTCCAATTTGGCTACTTTTTCTTCTGTTGCTTGTGTGGGCTTGAGATATCCAAGAAATCATTGCCAAATCTAATATCATGAAGATTTGTTTTGTGTTTTCTTCCTAAGTATTTTGTAGTTTTGGGTCATATATTTAGGTCTTTCATCCTTTTTGAATTTTTGTATTCCATGGTTAGTAGAGTCCAATTTCATTCGTTTGCATGTGGATATATAGTTTTCCCAGCATGAATTATTGGAAAGATTGCCTTTTCCACATTGAGTGGCCCTGACACACTTACCAAAACCCAAATTATTATATATGCAAAAGCTTACTTTTTGGATTCCTATTTTTTCCATTGGTCTATATGTCTGTCTTTATGCCAGCACCACACAGTTTTGATTATTGTTGCTTTGTAGGAAGTTTTGAACTTGTGAATCCTTCAGATATGTTCTTTTTCAATATAGTTTTGGAGAGTCCCTTGAGATTCTACATGAATTTCAGGATGAGTTTTTCTATTTCTGAAAAATAAATCAATGAGATTTTGATAGGAATTTCATTGTATCTCTTGCATATGACTTTTTAAAGCAAAAATTGTAACACTGTGTTGTGGAATTTATAGTATATGTGTATGTAATAGATATGAACATAGCATAATGGTTGGGGAAGTAAAAGGAAATAATTAATAAGATTATAAAGTGGTATTACACTGATTCTAAATAGACCATGATTAGATAATGATGTCTATTGTAATTCCAAGAGCAACCACTCTAAAAATGTAATAAAAAGAAGTATAGCTAAAAAAGAAAAACCCAATAGAAACATTAAATGGAATTATAAGAATTATACAATGAGCACAAAAGAACAGAGGAGCAAAATTAAAACAAAACAAAAACCCAAGTAGGACAAATAGAGAACAAATAGCAAAATGATGAATCTATTTTCAATCATATAAATTAAAGATAGATGGACTAAAATCACCAATTAAAACATGGAGTCTATCAGAATGGATAGAAAAACATGTTCCAAATATAATCTTTCTGTAAGAAATGAAGTCATAAATAAGTTGACAGGATGAAAATGTCACAAATAAGTTGACATTTGAAAAGATGAAACTAAGATTTAGCTAATAATAAAAACTAAAAATAAAATATATTAATACTAAAAATAACAAAAGGCAAAATTATATTTAAAGACAAGTAGTCTTATAAGAAATAATGGGATAAATCATATTAATACAACTTTATTATCTGAGATAAAGAAGGATGCTTTAAAATAGTAAAAATAGTATTATAAAAATAGATATTTTACAAGATTATGTTACCAACAAGCACACCAGCAGAAATATATATACACCTAATAACTAAGCTATGGTAGAAACATAAGCAAAAATTGTACTATCTATGAGGTTCCAGTTTCTCCAAATCTTGATATTTCCATTGTTTTATTAATTACTAATTATGGAAGCTGTGTTTTGGTATCCCATTATGTGTTTTTTCTTTGTCTTTTTTATGACTTTCAAAAAATTGCTAAAATGATGTTCCATTGCATGAATATAGTATATATTTTTTTCTTTTAACTCTTTTACCTCTTTCACCAATTTCTCCCATTTCCCACCCTGTCTCTGATGACCATTAATTTGTTCTATGTATGTGTGACCTTGTTTTGTTGATCTTGTAGCTCTTACATCCCACATATAAAAGAGATCATACAGAATTTGTCTTTTTCTGCCTGACTTACTTCACTTAGCATAATTCCTTTGAGGTCCCTACATTGTCTCAAATGGCAAGAATTCATTCTTTTCTAACAACTGAATTGTGTGTGTGCGCGTGTGTGCGCGTGTGTGCACACACTACAATTTCTTTATCCATTTATCTATCCATGGACACTTACGTTGTTTCCATAGCATAGCTATTGTAAAGAATGCTGTAATGAACATAAGGTGCATATATCTTTTCAAGTCAGTGTTTTCATTTTCTTTGGATAAAAAAACCAGAATTGGAATTGCTGGATCATATGGTAATTCTATCTTTAATTTTTTGAGGAATGTCCATACTGTTTTCCACAGTGGTTGCACCAATTTACATTCCTACACTTAGTTTGCAAGTGTTTCCTTTTCTTCACATTCTCTCCAACATTTGTATGTCTTGTCTTTTTGAACTAGCTATTCTAACAGGTGTGAGATGATATTTTCATATAGTTTTGATTAGCATTTCCTTGATGATTAATGAGGTTGAGCATGTTTTTATGAACCTTTTGGCCATCTGTGTATCTTCTTTGGAAAATACGGCAATTTTTAATAAAAAACAAGACTGTATTTAGGGGCACCTGAATGACTCACTCAGTTAAGCATCTGACTCTTGATTTCAGCTCAGGTCATGAACTCAGGGTTTGTGGGTTCGAGCTTTACATCGGGTTCTGTGCTGATAGCGTGGAACCTGCTCAAGATTCTCTGCCTCCCTCTTTCTCTGCCCTTCCACTGTGCACACTCTATCTCTCTCTCTCCCCCAAAAAATAAACATTTAAAAAAATAAATAAAATTAAGACTGTATTTTAGTTTTAGGTTCACAACAAAATTGAGAGAAAAGTACAGAGATTTCCCACATATTCCCTGCCCATACAAATGCATGGCCTCTCCCATAATTAATTTTTAATGTTTGTTTATTTATTTACTTATTTATTTATTTTGAAAGAGAGAGAGGGAGTGCATGCAAGCAGGGGAGGGGCAGAAAAAAGTGGTGACATAAGATACAAAGCAGGCTCCTGGCTGGTAGCAGGAAGCCCCACTTGGAGCTCACACTCATGAACCCTGTGGTCATGACCTGAGCTTGTTGCAAGTTGGAAGCTCAACTGACTGAGCCACCCAGGAGCCCTGGGCTCTTCCATTATTAACATAGCTAATAGAGTGGTACCTTTGTTATATTGATGAACCTACATTGACATATTACATCACCCAAAGTCTGTAGCACACATTACAATTTTCTCTTCATGTACATTCTGTGGGATTGGATAAATACAACGTTACATGTATTCATCATTATGGTATCATACCTACTATTTTCAATGTCATAAAAATCTTCCATGTTCTATTTATTCTTCTCCCCACCCCAGGCAACCACCGATCTTTTTATTGAAGATATAGTTTTGGTTTTTCCAGAAATGTCATATAGTTGAAATCATACAGTATTCTGCCTTTTCAGATTGGCTTCTTTCACAGAGTTATATGCATTTATGTTTCCCATATGTCTTTTCATGGTTTGATACCTCATTTCTTTTTAACACTGAATAATACTCCATTGTCTTGATGTACCTCAGTTTATCCATTCACTTACTGAAGGACATTTGATTGCTTCCAAATTCTGGCAATTATGAATGAAGTTGTTTTATACGTATGTGTGCAGGTTTTTGTGTGGATATCCGTTTTCAACTCTTTTGGGTAAATTTCAAGAAACATGATTGCATGATCATATAGTAAGAGTATGTTGAGTTGTGTAAAAAAATTAAAAAAAAATAATAACATCAAACTATCTCCCAAAGAGGCTGTACCATTTTGCATCCCCATCAGCAATGTGTAAAATTTCTTCTTGTTCCACATCTTCATCAGCATCGATTGTTTTTAGTGTTCCAGATTTTTGCTACTGCTTTATTCTGATTACCTTTAATATATTTAACTCCATCCATTTACTTTTGATCTGTATGTGTCTTTATAGTTAAAGTGAGTTTCTTACAGACAACGTATAATTGGGTAGTGTTTTTTTAAATCTATGCTGAAAATCTCTGTCTTTTAATTGGTATACTTAAGCCATCAACATTCAAAGTGATTAATGATATAGTGGGATTAATATCTGCCATATTTGTTACTGTTTTCTATTTGTCGCCATTGTTCTTTCTTCCTGTTTTTTGTCTTCCACTTTTTTTTCTGCCTTTTGTGGTTTTAACTGAGCATTTTATATGATTGTGTTTTCTCTCCTTTCTTAGTACATCAGTTATACTTTTTTTAAAAGCCTTTTAGTGGTTGCTCCACAGTTTGCAACATACATTTACAACTAATCCAATTCACTTTCAAACAACTATGCCACTTCATGGGTAGTGTAAGTACCTTATAATGGCAAAATAATCCTAATTCTTCCCTCTTATCATTTATATCATTGCTGTTATTTATTTTGTTTCTATATAAGCATACCTAATCATATACATATATGATATGTACCTAAGCATCCATAATCATGTAAATTTTTTCTATTTTTGTTTTAAACAAGTTTTTATATATTAGATCAAAAAATTAAATTTTTTATTTACCTTCACTTATTCTTTCTTTGATGTTCTTCCTTACCTTATATAGATGTGAATTTTTGACCTATATTGTTTTCCTTCTCTTTAAAAATCTTCTTTTAAAATTTCTTGCATGGCAAATCTACTAGCAACAAATTTTTGTTTGTCTGAGAAACTCTTTCTCATTAACATTTGAAAGATAATTTTGAAGGGTACAGAATTCTAGGCTGGTGGGGTGTTTTTCTTTCAATACTTTGAATATTTTACTCCATTCTCTCTGTTCTTATGTGGTTTCCATGGAGGAGATTTAAATCTTTGTTCCTCTGTGTGTTAGGATATTTCCTTCATAATTTTTTTTCTGAATCTTTGATTTTCTGTAATTTAAAAATGATATGCTATGGTTTCATTTTCTTAATATTTATCCTGCTTGGTATTTTCTGAGCTTGCTGGATCTGAGATTTGGTATCTAATATTAATTTTGGGAAATTCTCAGGCATTATTATTTTAAATCGTTTTTCTCTGTTTCTTTCTTTATTTTCCTTCTGGTATGTCTCCTTTTGTAGTTACCCCACAGTCCTTGGATATTCTCTTCTGGTTTGTTTTTTAGTGTTTATTCTCTTTGCTTTTCCATTTTCCAGGATACTCTTGATATGTTCTTTAGATTAGAGTTTGTCTCCTTAGCCAAAGGCATTCTTCATTTCTGTAAGAGTTTTTTGACCTCTAGAATTTTTTGCTGTTTCCTTAGAATTTCTGTTTCCTTATAAATTGTCATCAGTTCTTGCATGCTTTCAACTTTATCCATTAGTGTTCTTAGCATCTTAATTATAGTTGTTTTAAAACCCCAGCTCAGGGGTGCCTGGGTGGCTCAGTTGGTTAAGCGACCAACTTCAGCTCAGGTCATGATCTCAGTTTGTGGGTTCAAGCCCCACGTCAGGCTCAGTGCTGACCGCTAGTTCAGAGCATGGAGCCTGCTTCAGATCCTGTGACTCCTTCTCTCTCTGACCCTCGCCTGCTCACGCTGTCTCTCTCTCTCACAAATAAATAAAAACATTAAATAAATAAATAAATAATATAAGTAAATAAATAAAAACTCCAGCTCAATGTTTCTGGCAGTATGCCATATTTGGTTCTGGAGGTTGCTCTATTTCTTTAAGGAGTGTTATTTGCCTTTTGGTATGTCTTATAATTTTTCCTTGATAGCTGAGTACTGAGGATGAGGAACTGTATAAATAAGTCTTTGGTAATATGGCGATAGGGTGTGGAGCAAGAGAGACATTTTATAGACCTATGATTAGATCTCAGTCTTTTAGTGGGCCCATCCATCTGATGTGTGAAACTTCACAAGTTTTAGTTTTCTTCAGCCCTCAGGTGGGACAGATTGACTAGAGTTGGCTGGAGTTGGGTATTTCCCTTCCCCAGGTCTGGAAAACTCTGTTTAACTAGTTTCTCCTGAGGGCAAGCCTTGTTAAGAAGACCAGAATGCTCCGGGGTAGTTCCAAATGGAACCTTTTTCCCTTGACCTTCCTGAAACTAGAGGGGATTTTTGTCCGATATTTACTATGAGAACCTAGGTAAGCTCCTAGAGGTAAATCTTCCTATATTGTGGCTTCTCGTGACTGGATGCTTGAAGTTGTTAAGTATCAGGTTGTCTGCACTGAGTTCCCAGCACTTTATCAGTTACAGTTCAGATTTTCCTAATCTTCCCTGGTTCCTGTGGTGTTTTAGCTAGTAAGTGCCTGCTTTGGTAAGCCTGCCTCCCTTTATTCACCTGTTTGTCTCTCTCATCTTGGGGACAGCAGTTTGCTCTATGTTCTCTCTCTTAAGGATCCAAGACTTGTTCACTTCTCAGGCTGTTCAGGTTTTTATTTGTGTTAGGACAGAGTGGCAACTCCCAGTCATATATACGCAATAGAAAAACCAAAGTCTTAATTTGTTTCTTTTTAGCTAGTATTAGATTGCTGAACTATTTCCCCCAGAGGGCAAGCCTCCATTTGAAGAACTGAGTGCGATGACAAATTTCAAAATTGTTCTTTCTCCCGAACTCCCTTCCCAGAAGCAGGAGGGGATTTTTCTTTAATGTTTAATACTGTAGGAATTTGGTCAAGTTCCAGAAGGTAAACTTCCCAATATTGCGGGAAACCCCCAAGACTGGATTCCATTTGATACTTTTAACTCTCAGAGTTGTCCACACTGAGCCTCCAGCAATTCAACAATTAAGTTCAGGTTTTCCTAACCTGGCCGTGGTTCCAGAGACAGTTTCTCCTCACAGGTCTCTGCTCCAGTAATCCGGTTACTTATGACTGCCTGATTTGCCAACTGTCTTTCCAATCTTGGGAGCAGTAATTTGCCCTATTTACTTCCCTCTCTAATGGATCCAACAAGAATTGTTGATTTTCAATCTGAATGAAAAAGCTGCTTACAGGCAGAACCAGAAACTGGAAATCTTGGCCATTAGAGTTTTAATTTGCATTTTGCTGATGACTGATAATGTTGACTCTTTTTCATGTATTTATTTGCCATTCATATTGTTCTATTTTGAAATGTCTCTTGAAATATTTTTGCCATTTTTTATTATTTGTGTATATTGTTTTTGTGTTTTAATATATATTGTATATGACACATATATGTATTATGTGATATATATTAGATATTAATATGCCTGTATAAGCATGCCTATATAAGTTACTAAAGTAGGTAACCTATGTAGACATCTATATGTAGATATAAGTACAGTATACCTATATAGGTATCTATTAGATATCTCTATACATATGTAGTGAGATATAGAAATGATATATAAATATATTAGATGTATATTGGACAGATATAAATATATCTATCTTTTGGAAACCCATTCTCAAGTATTTTGAAAATATTTTCTCTTAGTGTGTGACTTGCCTGTGTGTTTTCTCTTTTTTTAAGTTTATTTAATTTTGAGAGAAAGAGAGAGAGAGAAACAGAGAGGGAGGGAGGAAGGCAGGCAGGCAGAGAGAAGGGAGACAGAGAATCCCAAGCAGGCTCCATGCTGTCCATTCAGAGCCCAACACAGGGTTCAAACTCATGAAATGTGAGGTCATGACCTGAGCAGAAGTCAAGAAGGAGAGGCTTAACCGACTGAGCTGCCCAGGCACCCCTTGCCTGTCTGTTTTCTTAATGGTGACATTTACAAGCAAACATTTTAAATTCTGATAATGTCTAATTTGCCTATATTTTATAATGATTTCTTTCTGTGTCATGGAGGTTTCTTATAAGAGAAGATACATAGCTACATTATGACATAACAATTGCGCTCCTAGGTGTTTGTCCAAGAGAAATGAAAACATATGTGCATGAAAATGTTCAAAGCTGCTCTTTCATAATAGCCCAAACTTGGAAACAATCCAAATATATATCAACAAGAGAATAAACAAGCTGTGGTATATTTATATAATGGGAGACTTAGGTGCCATTAAAAACGAAAGAAAAAGAGAAATACTGATACAGTTAACAACTTTGGAACCTAAAAAATATGTTGAATAAAAGAAACTTTGCACATTAGAGTATATACTGTATATATCTATCTATAAGAGGCCAAAAAAATAATATAAGGCGAAACTGTGTACCTCAGACATGTGGGGATGGAACCTGACTGCATAGGCATATGAGGCAACTTTTGAGGTGATGGAAATGCTGTATAGACTGATAGGTGTTTGGTAACAGACCTATGCACATGTCAGAACTCACTGATGGTTCATATCATTGTAAGTTAACTTCAAATAAAGCAAAAATAACTATACACAAATATTCAATTTTAGTTAGTGATATAAATGCTGAGCTACTTAGTGCTGATGTGTCCTGATGTCTGAAACTAACTTTGAAACGGTTCGGAAAGGTGAATTTATGGATGAATAGATAGATTCGTAAAGAGTTCAATTGATAAATTAAATTTTTGGATGAATAGATAAATATGTGGTAAAGCCTATACAAGGAAAATGTTGAGAGTAATAAAATTTCAGTGGTGGTTATATAAATGTTTACCATACAATTCTTTGCACTCTCTCTACAAATAATAATGGATAATAAAATGTTGGGGGGAAACCACATGGTTATTCCCTGTGAAAATGATGAAAAATAAAATAAAATCCATTTTGTTCAACATTTCTAGACAAAAAGGGAAATGAAAAGCATCAATGAAAACTATTTTCAAAATTGGTAATGCAATTCTTAAAAAAATATAAGAATCTATTTCTTATATTTATAGCATTTTCCAGAGGAATATTAAGAATCTTAAATATCTGTGTCAATAAAAGTATAAAATTAAAAATAAGTTTCTTAATTTCCCAACTCAAAACTCAAATGTATAAAATCATAAAAAAATCCTAAGGAATGACTTAACATGTCGTGAAACAAATAAATATTTGGAAGTAATATTAAATCCAAATACTGATTATTTTAAAAAGTTAGCAAAAGTAAACATACTAATATTTAGCCTAATGAAGAAAGCAAAAAGTCACAAATAAAAAATAATTATAAGAAAAAAAAGCTATTGAGACAGAAAAAGAACCATACTTTGTAAGTGTCTGCAGGTGCATCATAAGCTTAGATGAGAGATAAATTTTACCATGTATGTGCAATTAAGTAAAAATAATCATGTTGCAGACAGAGGTAAAATAGACTAGTTTCACAGGAAAATAGTGAAAGTTAAAAAAAATTTATCCCCACCAAGAAAGCACCAAACCTGGGAGGTTCCAAAGGGACATAGCATGAAATGGTTCACATCTAGATATTCCTAATGTGACATAAATTGTTCCAGAGCTTCAAAAGTGAAAGAAAGCTTCCAAATTAGTGCTTATGAGACAAAGGTAATATTAATTGCTGAATCTGACGATAGCAGAAAACAAAACAAAAACAAAAACAAGGATTACCTGTGAATACTAAAGCAAATATCCTAAATAAAACAGTAGAAATGGAATTGAACGGTCTCACAGGAAAACAACACATCATGGCAAAGTGAGGTTATTTTCTCAAAAGGTAAGGATGTGTAATATTTGGGAATATTTTAACCTATATTTACATACTAATGAAGAGACTTTATTCACATTAATTCCTGGGGAGAAAAACCATAGTTACTCAGAAGGCCTTTGACACAATTGATACCCATTTTCTTCTGACAACATTTAATGGAGAAAGAATGCACACATATAAGCACATGATAGAACCAATTCCTACTGAGATCAAGAACAAGGCAAAGACGCTTACTTGTATGGGACTATTGGGAAAAAAGTAAAACATAGCTACTTGCTACTGATCTGACAATATTCTGAAAATGCCGGAGAACAGGTTATAAAACATACTCACATAATAAACATTTTATAATGCAATAGGTTATGAAAATTAACATATTTATATTAGTAAAGATATAAGAAAAATTGCAACAAAACATATAAAATGCTTAGGAAAAACACTCATGAAAGACACAAATGTAGATTTGAGCAAAAGTAAAAACATTCCTCATTTTGGGATTCAGTATCATATGCATGTCCATTTTCTTTCATTTAATATGTGAATGTAATGCAATTGCAATAAAAATTCATGTAATTTTATTGGTAGCTGCACAAGCTAGTATGGAAAAATGTGCAAGAATAAATGTGCAAGAATAATGATATAATCTTGAAGAAAAGCCATGGGGTGGGAGGCCAGTGCATACTTATCATATCCTAAAATATACTATGAAGCTTCTGTAATGGAGAAATTTGTGTATTAGCATATGAATGGACAGAAAGAATGGTAGAGCAGAATAGAAGTTTCTGAAAAATATCCCAAATATGTATAGAAATTTAGTATAGGGTAAAGATAACATCTTAGTCACTGTAGAAAATATAGGATTACTAATAAATGCCATTGGCTAATTGCATAGCCATTTGGAAAAAAGAGTATTAAATTTATATCTAATAGACTACACAGAAATTAACTCCAAAAGTATTAAGAATCTAAATGTAACACACACACACACACACACATACATACACACGTACACAGAGTAGACTAAAATATAGATGAATTCCCCTGTAATCTTGAAATAGGCAAAAGCTTTCTATTTGAGTCTCAATATCTGGATGCAATTAAAGAAAGACTGGTAAATTCAGGAACATAAAAAGGCAATCTTTTGCTTGGAAAAAATAAAGAATAAATTACAAATGGAGAGGAAATATTTGTTTAACGTTTATCCTAAAAATTAAATTCTGAAAAAAAAAAACAACCAAAAACATCATAAGAAATCAAGAAATAACAAGATCTAAAATTAGAAAAGGAACAGAATAAGGAAAAAAGATGTAGGAGAATAAGATCTGAGAAAATGGCCTTTAAATTCTTGAAAAGACCTGCATCTTCACTCATACTACAATAAATGGAATTAAACCGTCATGTTTTACCTAGTAAATTGGCAAAAATTCATCAGTTTGATAACATTTTTTGCTGTTGCTCAGCCTGTGAGGAATAGGTATTCTTTTCTATTGATGCTAGAACTGTAAAATGGTATAATTCCTGTGGAGGAAAATTTAGTGATACAGTATGTAACAAAACTACATACCCATTGACCCAGCAATCTTCATTCCAGAAATTTACCCTAAAAATACACCTTTAGTAACACATTCATACAAAATATATAATGTATTCATTGTTATATTATTTATAAAAAACTATTGGAATGTTTCCTATATGCTCAATAATTGGCGACTAGGCTTATTGACAATAATATGTTCACAGAATTAAGTAATGCACAAGTATAAAAAAATGAAAACATCTTTACATGTGATATGGCTTAAGTAGAGTTATGGTATATATTTTGTGTAAGAGAAAGGGGAAGTAAAAATAGTTGAGTATGTTCATGTTCATAGAGTTGTGTGTATCTACTTAGTTTTGTAAAAGAAATACAGGAAAGGTAGATTAGAGAACGATTAAATTTGTTACCTTCAGAAGATATGTGAAAACAAAAAGGTAGAAAAGGAATAAGATGTTGAGAATTTTTATATAGATTTCACTTTTGAACCACGTTCTTATTTTTTATATTTAAGAAGTACTAACGCAACAAAGGATTGCAAAAAACCTTCAAATTGATGAAAATATAATAAAATACCTAATTGCATATCAAACTAATGATATAAACATAGAGAAGAAGAATTAATCTAAGGAACTTTTGTATAAAATATGTTGGCTTTATTTCTGATGAGATATATTCTAAGGACAGAGGGAAATCTTGACCTTTAATTAATACACTTGTGAGCATAGGGGTATGTGTACTCTAGGTCTGAAGATTTCCTGTACATTGTATGATTGAACATGTAACTATATACATACTGATATTTAAAGGGCCATGTTTCCAATTGTGGAACAAGTTACAATTAGAAAATGGGAGGAGAGAAGGAGTTCTACAGTGTTGTATTTATTATTTATTTGTTTGTTTGTATTCCAGTATAATTAACATGCAATGTTATATTATTTTCAGGTGTACAGTATAATGATTCAACAATTCTATTCATTATTCACTATTCACTAAGATACATGTACCCTTTTTTAAAAGTTTTTATATATATCTTATTAGTTAACACAGTGCAATATTAGTTTCACATGTGCAATTTAGGAACTCAGCAGTTACATGTAACGCCAGGTGCTAATTACAAGTGCACTCCCTCCCCTATTTAAGGCCCCCCCACTCCCCTCTTACCCTCTGGTAACTATCAGTTCCTTCTCCATAGTGAAGAATCTGTGTCTTGGTATTTGAAGTGGAGCTGTCAATACGAGCTAATGATTTTCAGAATACATATTTCCTAGCTCTTTTCACTGATAAAGCCTGCAGTGAGAGTACATCAGCAGCACTGAGAGTACTTAGCACCTAGATCTTGATTTAAAAACCCCATTCTCCTCTAAAAGGAGCCAAAGTTCCTTGGCTGCCTCTGGGTCTGTGGTAGGAAGACAAGGTGAGCTGGGGCACTTTGTTATGTCAGAGAGTAAGAAGTTCTCAAAGACATCAAGACGACAGAAAAGCATGTTTGGAGAGGCTCCCATCAGCCAAATTTGGGATAATTTGAGCCTCAAAAAGAATAATGGTAGAAATGGTTTATAACACATGAATAAAAAAAAATCCATGAACCACAATAATGCTAATTTTCAAAGGGCCCAGAAGGGAGGGAGTGAAGGTAAATTTATTTTTTACAGAAAAGTGCCAATAATACATATTGAAGGAGTAATAAAATTATGAAATCATCATCTTGCAGCCAACATTTTGGGAATTAATTCAGGAATAAATCAGCAATGAATGCTAAAACATTGGGTTAAAGATCATTGGGGAAAAGGATAATCGCACGGCCTCAACATATGACCTCCACAGATTATTAATTAGAAGAGGAATAGATAATGCTATAGTATAGAAGTTTGGTGAACGCTACCTTTACCAAACGATTAAATTTAATGTCACCATTAGCAGGACAACGCAGTATCATTCTTCTCCTGATATGATGCTCTGAAAATGATATAAAATCATCTGTGTAAAATCATCTTGTTAAAAAGGTTTAACCTGAATCTAATCTGGAAGAAACAATCAAATCCAATGCAAGACATGCTGCAAACAAATGACTTGCATTTCTCAAAAAATATCAGTGTCCATGAAAGAGAAAAAGAAAAGAAAACAAAACAAAACAATGAACTATTCTTGATTATAGTACACAAGAGAGTAATAGCAATTAATGTTGTTGGCTGAGTTCTGAAGAGGAGGGAAAAGACATATGGAACATATTGGGATATAAGAGAAATTAGAGAATGGGCAATATATGATGATAAATCAATATTAAATGCCTTTAATGTGATCATTGTAATATGGCTATATAAAAGAATATCCCAAGTCTTAGGAGCTACATGCTTTCTTAGTTAGAGATAGCAAAATATTAAAAACTGGTGTATGTAAATGAAGGATATAAGGTGTTTTTTGGTCCCTTTTAGCAGCTTTTCTAAAATAAAAAGTTGGATGAAAAGAACATTATCAAGGCCAAATTCCTAGATTAAACAATATTTCTTTAAGTTTTTTTCAATGTTTGTTTATTTTTTGAAAGACAAAGACAGAACATGAGTGGAGGAAGGGCAGAGAGAGAGGAAGACAGAATCCAAAACAGGCTCCTGGCTATGAACTGTCAGCACAGAGCCCGATGTGGGGCTTGAACCCAAGAACTGTGAGATCATGACCTGAGCCGAAGTCAGATATTTAACTGACTAAGCCACCTTGGCACCACCAAATAGTATTTGTTTAAAAGTTAGACAAAATATTAATCTGGCTTTGAGATTTCAAAAAATGAATTCTCTTCTTCTAAAACCTGCTGGTCCTTCAATATTACTGAGAATCAGGATAAAGATAAAAAGTAGATGAGAAGTGTACAATTCTAAAGAATGCTCTGGTGCTTGGAACTAACATTCTAGGGTGCTAATCAGACATTCAGCATATAGTTTTGAGGTGAGTTTTCCCTATTTTCAGAAGTAAATCCTCTTCCTTTGAGAAGATAGACACCAATATGTCAAAAGTCAAGTAGATTATCAAGGGGCACCTGGGTAGCTCAGTTGGTTAAGCATCCAACCCTTGATTTCAGCTGAGGTCTTGATGTCATGTTCATGAGTTTGATCCCCAAGATGGGCTCTGCACTGACAGTGTGGAGCCTGTTTGGGATTCTCTCTCTCTCCCTCTGTCTCTGCCACTCTTCTGCTGCTGCTCTCTCTAAACAAACAAACAAAAAACCTGAAAAACAACAACAAAAAAAGAGTCAAGTGAGATCATCAAGACTGGAATGTGCTTCTAAATAGTGCTCGGCACTGGTGGCCTTGGTGGGAGAAATAAAGTGATACAAACTATCCTCCCTCTTGTCTGAGTTCTTTTTCCTGCTACTGGATTAGTAAAATAGAGAAGTCCTTCCATTTCAGAGATGCCTCAGATCTGGAGAGCTAAATAAGATATTAAGGCAGAAGCATTAAGCCTAGACCTTTAGAGAAAGTGGTGAGGTGAGTGTGTTAGACACTGCAGACTGGCCCAATCAACATGCTGTTAGCTTTGGCTGTGTGACAGACTTCCGGCTAATGAGATGCAAGTGGGCATCTGCTAGTTGTGTTTCTTCCTTCTTTATTTTTCTTGGCTGGGTATGAGACGATGGCAAGAGCCTCTGAACCACCTTGCGACTATGATGGGAAGGCTGATCAAAGTCATCCCTGATTGCTGGGTTACTAAATCTACCCTGCAGTCGACTTCTGGGCTTCTTACCTAATAAAAATAAACTTACTGTTTAACTCACTATATTTGGTTTATGTTATAGTCTATCTCACTGAGGTAAGACCAGGAATTTGAGGGAAATACCTTTAATAGAATATGAAGAATTTGGGGCTCCTGAGTGGCTCAGTCACTTAAGCACTGATTCTTGATTTCAGTTCAGGTCATGATCTCATGGTTTGTGAGACTGAGCCCCATGTCAAGCTCTGTGCTGACAATGTGGAGCCTGCTTGGGATTCTCTCTCTCACTTGCTCTCTACCCTTGACTTGCTCCCTCACTCTCAAAATAAATAAATAAACTTAAAAAAGAATATGAAGAATTTAACTCAGCTTGAATGTCCCCTGTGTCAGGCCCCTGTGTCACCTCCCTCAGACTGTGTGTCCAAATATACTATAGTATTGGTAGAGATAAATCGTACATTTCACATGTGTAAAATAAAAATTGCCCAAGGTAGAATTAATTGAGCTATATCAAGTGAAAGGAGGCAGCAAAGACCCTGAGAAGGGGGAAAAGAAAGAGTGGAATTTAAGTTGGACCAGAGTTTCCCCTATCAATCATCTGGAATCACCAAAGGTCAGGGGACGTGGGGTGAGGCAGACTGAGAGTGAGGAAGTGGCCTCCTAGGAAGAAGGCTGACTAGAGTATAGAGAGCACAGTCAGGTGTTCAGAAGGGGAGCTGTCAGCTAATTATCACAAAATTATGCTGGTTTTGGTTGAGAATTGGGAGGAGGTAGGCTTCCTTTAGGCCAGTTAATAAAATATTTAAAAGTTATTATATGATAACTTGAAAAAATAATAAATTCTGATGAGGACAGTTGATCCTGAGACCTGGCCAATATTAAAGTTCTTGCCAAAACAGCCCTGGTATTTGGCCTCATCACAAAGGCAATCCCGTAGATGCAGAAGCATCTGCTCTCCTACTTACTGCTTATGTTAAAATGAAAGCTATTCAATAAAATATTTATAAGTACTGCTTCCACTGGTGGCTGGATGGAAATAAAATGGTGAGAAACCAAATTTCTGATAAATATATGAATAGCCACTCAGTTGACCACTTTCTGACAGGAACATCATCATTCATAATTCCTGATTCTTTTTCAATACGTGCTTTCTTGTCAGAAAATTGAAATAAAATTATTCTACGTCTCTTAAGTGTCCAAAATAAATGAACCCTGTCAATATAGACAATAGCAATCAATTGTTTCTTTTCCTCTTTAAAAGTTAGATTAACTTAATCTTTCATTAGTTAATCCATTAAACGTGTATTTTATGTCAGGTATTGTCACAAACTCAGCAGATAGATTCACAAACTTGACCCTCCTAAAGTTTACCTGTAGGTGAAAAGGGGAGAAAGGGGGCTAAAAAAAGAAAAAAGTAAAATATGCTTCTTTCTTTGTCCTATGCATAAAGTCAGCTTGGAAGGATCTTACCTTGAAGCCAGTCTCAGCAAAGATTTATTTTTTGTAAATAATAAAAACCAATTTGGCTATTTAATCGAGTCTCTGTCAGAAAGTATCAACAGACAGATCTCAATTCTAACATATCACAAAATTTCTAAAATTCTGCTTTCTTTGGTTCTCTAGGTCAGAACCTTTCATGTGTATTTTCTTTCACTCTGTAACTTTAAAAGATAAACCCTTTCTTCACCTGTATACACAGGCTTCAAAGATATTTCCATTCCTTGCTGCCTCAGTGCTGTGTGGCACGGATAGTCTTAGCCACCCTAGCTTCCTTGTGTGTTGCGTGGTGGATCAAATAGCAAAGTATTACACATATTTTTTGTCAGCATAATATAGTCCTCTGCAAAGAGAGACAATATGTATTTATAATACTTTATGCTCTTTAATAACCAATTTCTTTAATTTTCTTACTTCTTTGAGTGGCATTCATGTAGGATAATTCCAGGAATCTTTTCAAATTCAGCCCATCCAAGTTCCATCTAGAAATTCTATGGACTTAGAAAATTTAAATTTCTCCTGGGGATGGAGGGTGGTGGAGACAGGCTGGCTTGCTCTAACTTTGAGCATGGCATCAGAAATGATTTACAGTTAAACAAAAAACTAGAATTCAGCAACAGAAGTTTAATTGAGAGCAGTGTGAATCTTGACTATAAATTTTCTCCAAAAATTTTACAAAGGACATTACAATTACAATGCTTCTCAAACTTCTAGAAAGCCTCTCTTCCAAGGGTTTGCTAATTATTTCACTTGTTTGGCATCTGTCCACTCCCTATTGCTTCTAAATGTCATCCCCTCATCTCCCAATTTGGCAAATCTCTCCTACGACTCAGCCTCGGAACACTTCTTCAGGCATTCCTCATCAGCTTGCAATTTGGCATTTATTATGTAGATAATGTTAGTCATTTTGTTAATATTTTCCCTCACTTTACTCATTACTTGGATTCTTTTCAGTAAAAGGAGACCTGACCTGGCATGAAAAGGCCACTAGGAGGAGGGTAGACTTCTCTCTTCCCTGTAACAGTTGAGAAAAATCATGGTAAAGGTGAGAGAAGGAGAAGTAACATTTCTGAGTACCCACTGTGTGTTAAACACGTTAGATGATGTTTATAAATCATGTTGCCTAGTGGAAATTTGGTCTTTAGAAATGTTAAGTGCAGTGATCTCCATATTTATGGGCCCAAATTTTTAAGGGGTTATGGATTTATTTATTTTAAAAATAATGTTTATTTATTTATTTTGAGAGAAAGGGAGCATGAATGGGGGAGGGGTTGAGAGAGAGGGAGAGAGAATCCCAAAGAGGCTCTACACTGTCAGTACACAGCCAACATGGGTCTTGATCTCTTAAACTGTGAGATCATGACCTGATCCTAATTTAAGAGTTGGATGCTTAACTGACTGAGCCACCCAGGTGGAAAAATATTCCCTGTTCATGGATAGGAAGAATAAACATTGTGAAAATGTCATTACTACCCAAAGCAATCTACACTTTCAATGCAATCCCCATCAAAATTGCACCAATATTCTTCTCAAAACTAGAACAAACTATCCTCAAATT